>NC_062542.1:4432351-4434851 GCF_022655615.1 Tachysurus fulvidraco
GATCATTCAAAGGGTTTTAGGGATTAAACTTGACAAAAGACGACCAAATCCTAATAAATCCTGCATGCCGGAGTCTCAGGGAGAACCATGGTTCAGGGTGCTAGTCTGGTTATTAAGTCTTAATTACATAATACAGACCTTGCAATGCATTGTGGATGAATTTAGGGATTATCGCATTAGAGCATAGGAAATGGTGTGTGTGTGTGTGTGTGTGTGTGTGTGTGTGATCACTGTATTCATCAGTGGCTATATTTGCTTCATTAATCACAAGCCGTGTATCTGCAGTTGCAGAATTATGGATAATGATATCACCATTTGGCTGCTCAGTTACCAGACATTCTGGGAAAATGATTAAATCCTTTGATTTTTCTGAAGTCGTCTCTCATCTATTCAGCTCTAATTTGTCTGGTGTGATCTTTTGTTAAGTGCTCGGTAACGCTGAGATCACTACCGAGCTCTGGAACGGCGTTTAGGTTTAAATCCAAACACTACGAATCCAGATGTCGGTGCGTCGTCATAGCTTTATTTGATCGTGGTGAATTTTCCAGAATGTTTACCTCGATACTAGCTCGATCCTCTTCGGGCTTGGCGGTGATTCCTCACCGTTAGCGACGTTGGCGTTCGTTGGAGCTTCTTGAAATCTCCAAAAGTGTTTCTTACTGAATGCTGGCTGAATTTGTTAAAGGTGGGGTCTCTGTTGTTTAAGAAATGTTTCAGAAAACTGAGTCGGGCCACCAAACAAAACAAAATTCAAAACAAACGTGTAGCCAATGAGCAGAAAGGGGCGGGGCTTGTCGATACGGGCGGAGAGAGTGTTCAGTGCGCATGTGTGACATTAGAAGAAAGCGGTTTTAACGTTGACATGGAGGATAAAAACAAAGAAAGAAAGAGAAGAAAGACTTACGATAAGGCAAGAAGTAGGACGTGTTAATATAGGATCAGCTTTCCAGCGCTGGAGAGAACTGAAGGAGCAGGAAGTTGGCCACATATTCACAGGTTGGAGTTTCCCGTGTCAATAACTCCTGAGCTAAACGCTGTTACTACACAAATAACACCTCTTTTCTATCGTAGTAATGTAGAGAGGCAGCTACAACCGCGTTTTGTGTAGTAACAGCGTTTAGCTCAGGAGTTACTGACTCGGGAAACTGAACACTCTCTCCACCCATATCGAAAAGACACGCCCCTTACTGCTCATTGGCTAAACGTTTGTTTTGGTTTTTGTTTTGCTTGATCGACCTCACCTTTAAGGGTTTTATTTTGAGTAAAAGTTCTACAGTGATGCGTTTAACGAACCGTATTACAACACTTTATTAACTGTTGTTGTTGACTAGCTTTAGTTCCACTTCATGGATTTTAACCATCATTGCTTTGTTTATCTTTGTGTAGATGATGAAATTTGCCTGGGACAACTACAGAGGTTATGCGTGGGGCCAGAACGAGCTCAGGCCGCTCACCAAAAACGGCCACATCGGCAACATGTTCGGTGAGTAGCGTGTTTTTTTTTGTTTGTTTTTTTGTTATTTGTCGTTAGCGTTATTAACCGTTCAAGGTGAACGTTCATGAGAACAAACGAAGCAAGCCATCACATCTTCTCGAACTGCTTTTACTATAACGTTCCGCTCTCCGTGCAAAGGCCGTGACGATGTTCTCGGTGGATCTGGGTCGTTCATAGACGAACTTAGATCGCTATTTCTTTTTCCGAGCCATCCAAACAAGAGCCGTGAGTCACAATACGGAGAGCTTCAAAAGCAGCTTCTGCACTTTTCTACGGATTAACGTCACTCTTCCGAGTAAAAAAGTTTGTTCCACCTGACAGTTTTAGTAACTGCGATTTACTGAACTCACTTAGCCGAGTGACACAGAGTGACATTTAACCGATACTGGAACACGCTAATATGCCTCTTCTCCGTTTCTGACAATCCTGCTTATTTGGGATTACCGGATAGATGAGCATACAATTTATGATTTGTATGGATTTCATTCCAGAAGCTTTGCTGCAGAGATCTGGGTCACTGTGACATCTCTCAAGGAAACCGGACTTTCCTAAAATAGCATTTCCATTCATTCAAGGTGGTTCGTTAAGACTGTCGAGCGATGGAGCGATGGAAACTCTAACGGACGAAGCAGAAGCAATCGTTATGTTCACGAAGAAAATAAAGAGTGCTAGGAAACAAGGAGGTCAGGGAAAGTAGACTATACAAGGAACATCTAGCGAGTAAGTGCAGGATGTAGATGCCAGTGGAAACCAGGATGTACGATATGCAAATGATCCTATACTTGCTTTCAACCTGCCTAAGTTCTCCCACACCACCCCACCGCTGCGCTGTGGCCGTCCCACCGGCGTCCGGTAGCTGAACGCATCAGATTCAAAATGCTGATGTTTGCCTACAAAGCCAAAAAAAAAACACAGCTTATCTCAAAGCTCTTATCACTCAGGTCTACCGGCGCTGCTTGACTGGTCCACTATCTCTCAGGGTAAGAGGTGGGTATACATCAAGAC
>NC_062542.1:4439851-4469851 GCF_022655615.1 Tachysurus fulvidraco
ACATGGTGAGAGCTGGTTTCATTACAGGGCTTTGCTGTGTTTTTGGTACAATCCTGACCGTGTTAAACCGAGCTTGTTGTTTTAGAGACATAACCGACTTTATATTTTTTTTTCAAAGAAGCTTTTTGGTAGAGGATCAAAAAAAAAATACATCTAAAAATTGTGTCTGCTAAATCCACAAAATCCAAACATACATTAGTGACCCTGTGTATACATGTTATACTGTAAAAAAAAAAGTATAGATAGATAGATAGATAGATAGATAGATAGATAGATAGATAGATAGATAGATAGATAGATAAATACATGAATAAATAATCAAATAAATAAATAAATAAAGTTTACCTATTAGTAATATTATTCATATCATACATTAAAATGAAGTGTGAATGTAAACAGAAATAAAATAGGAAAATAATAATAATAATAATAATAGTAATAATAATAATAATAATAATAATAATAATAGCAGTCACAGAAGAATGAAATACTACATTCAAAAAATCATTTTTGAAAAAAATTAGAAAAAAAAGAGAAAGAAAAAACGAAAGGAATGACGCAGTGAAAGAACGAATGCAACATCAGAATAAACAACTGAATTTTAACTGAAACGGAAAAAAAAAGAGATCAAAAAATCGGAATCAATATAAAATTAAGATGAAACTTTAATATCTGGGCCAAAATCAGTTAAACACTCATCTTCAGATAGAGACAGAAGAATTCTTTTATTAAGAATTCTTTGCTTTTTTTTTTTAATATCGTATTTGGAAGCTCAAGGTGAACAGACCACAACGGCAGATGATCACACGGTTTGGAAAATTTTGTCAGAACATTCTCACTTTTTTTTATCAGCTTTTGCTCCGGTTTGATTTTAAAGCTTAATCTTTTATATCTTCAGTCGGAAGTCGTGTCAAAAATATGTTGATGTAATTCACGGAGTACAAAGCGTCTTCAAGTCGATCAATAAATAAAAGAAAGAAAGATATAAAAAGTCGAGGTTTTTGCTGAATAAGATACAGATTGCTTATTCAGCAGCCGGCTTTCTTTCACTCTGGAAATTGGAAAGTTAAAATTACAGGTTCTGGAGAGAAAGAGTCATTTCTGTAGCTGGGAAAGAATTTCCTCATCAATTCCCCCTTCGCTTATTCACATTGTTATGCGTTTTTTTTTTTGTTTTTTGGTGGTCGTTTTTATCGATAGTGAAATAAAAGTGACGTGGAATAAGGTTTTAGTGCCGAGCTCGGCAGTTTAAGAGCCGACCCGCAGTCTGAGAGCCTGGGGTTTGAACTCACACCCTTTAACAAACGGATACGGCGATAACGACTTTTTCAGAATCTGTTAATTAATTAAAACGAAGCTGAGAAGTGCCACATTTGCAGTTATTGTCTTTAAGATAATGATGTGGAAACAGAAATAATGATCCTAGCTCAGCTACGGTACGGTGATTGGGAATAATTAGCAAATAAATAAATAAATAAATAAATAAATGTTGGATTATTGACAATTTATAATACAAGCATTAGAGAAAATGCTTCTGACATGGCGTTTGATTCCTACATGCAGTACGTGTAAATGTTCTCCACATGTTTTGAGGGGTTTCTTCCATGTTCTCCAGTTTTCATCCCTAGTCTGAAGACGTGCGTTTGTAGTCTGATCGGCACCGCTAAATTTCCCGCTAAAGGTGCGGTGCGCGATCACTGAAAGCCAATGTTGACATCTGAAATCACCAAAACAAACACGCCCCTAACCCAAATGGGTGTCACTCCTGTTTTATAGCTCCGCCCCACACATACATACGTAACCCAGGCAACTATTATGGCGGAACCTGCTGGGGCAGCTGACCGAGGGGATACATTTATCAATTAATGAACTCAATGAGTAATACTGTGGTAATATAAATGTGTTTCTGTAGTACTGTGTGTTGTACCGTGTAAGGTTTCTCTCCGTTTCACGCGGAAGACGTTCAGTTCTCTCCAGCGCTGCAAAGCTGATCCTATATTAACACGGCTCCTGCTTCTTGCCTCATCGTAAGCCTTTCTTCGCTTTTCGTTTTTATCCACTATGTCAATGTTTCAAGCACTTTCTGCTAATGTCACACATGCGTACCTGACACTCTCTCTGACACATACTGACAAGATGACCCGCCCCTTTCTGCTCATTGGCTACACGTTTGTTTTGTTTGTCAGCCCGACTCAGTTTTCTGAATCATTTCTCAAACAACCTGCACCCCACCTTTAAGTGCATTAATGGGTGTGTAATTGTGCCCTGCGATAGGTTGGCACCGTGTCCTCGTTCCACCGAGTCTTTGGTATAGACTCCAGGTTCCCTGTGACTGTGTTGGATGAGCGCTATAGAAAATGAATGGATGAATCAGGGTTGGTGTTGTTGTTTTTTTTGTTGTTGTTGTTTTGTTTTTCAGAACTGTAAAAAATGTGATCATCTCGGACTACCTCGATCATATAGAGGCCCATGGACAAAGAGAGTTCAAGTGCATTTAGTTAGCTCAGTACCACTATCTATCAAAAAGAACCCTTGAGGAACGATTTTGTTTTTTCTCCTTCAGCTTTCTCTTGGATTCTAAGGATATATTTGTTGTGTCGCAAAAAGATTGCTGAGTAGAAATCCAGTAAAATGAAAACTGACCTTCCAGAGCTCTACATCCCGCTGCCACATATAGCTCGGTATATATATCTTGGGAATAAGCGAGCGTGTCTTTATTGCTCCCTACTGTATGAAACCCCAAGGCTGAGAGCCATATTGTAATTTCAAAAGCTCTCAACCGACCTGAAAGCATCTCCCACACACCTGCAGGTTTGAAGAGTTGCCTTTCATGTCCGCGAATACAAAAGCAAAGTACAAAGTTTTTAGTGGGCCGAGTTTGTTTTGTGTTGTATTTTCTTTTTTTCTCCACGCTGCCTTTTTACTACTAATGGATTATCTCCATTTGGAAGCTTTAAACACATACATTAGGTCCATCCACACACACTGTACACACTCTGTCAGTGGAATGTGAAAGTGAAGAGGCAGGATGAGTGTACTAGTGCACACACACACACACACACACACACACACACACACACACACACACACACACACACACACACACACACACACACACTTCAGAAGCCCACATCAAGTTTCAGTACCTAACCATACAGCACAGAGCTTCCATCGAGGGCTTTGACCCAATACCAGTGAGAAAGTTCACATTTCTGGATTAGTGAAGGTGGGAGTGTGGAAAAGAAAAAAGGGACTGAGTGAAAGGTAAGTGTGCAGGTACGTGAGGGAAAGAGTAAAGGACTTTGTGAGATAACAACGGAGTGAGTGTAGTGACTTAATGAGGTCGTGAGTGTGCAAGTGACAGTGTGAGTAAAGGAGTAAGGGACTTAATGAAGGAGGTAAGTGGACATGTGGACAGGGTAAGATGAGAGGGAGTACTGTATGTATATTTATGAGGGAGGGAGAAGTTTATTAGCATGGAGCATATGAGATAATGTGGACATAAATGAGATCATTCAGGAAACTGGTGAGATCATGAGGAAGTGAGTGAGATGCTAATGAAGCTAACTAGCAGATAAGAGGGAGAGTGAGGGAGTGAGGGAGTGAGTGAGAAAGTAAAAGGAAGAGTGAGATTGTGAGTGAGATAGTGAGTGAGTGAGTGAGTGAGTGAGTGAGTGAGTGAGTGAGTGAGATAGTGAGAAAGTAAGAGGAAGAGTGAGCTTGTGAGTGAGTGAGTGACTGAGTGAGATAGTGAGAATGTAAGAGGAAGAGTGAGATAGTGAGTGAGTGAGTGAGATACTGAGAAAGTAAGAGGAAGAGTGAGATAGTGAGTGAGATAGTGAGTGAGTGAGTGAGTGAGTGAGTGAGTGAGTGAGTGAGTGAGAAAGTAAGAGGAAGAGTGAGATAGTGAGTGAGATAGTAAGTGAGTGAGTGAGATAGTGAGAAAGTAAGAGGAAGAGTGAGATTGTGATTGAGATAGTGAGTGAGTGAGTGAGTGAGTGAGTGAGTGAGTGAGAAAGTAAGAGGAAGAGTGAGATAGTGAGTGAGTGAGTGAGTGAGTGAGTGAGTTAGAAAGTAAGAGGAAGAGTGAGATTGTGAGTAAGATAGTGAGAAAGTAAGAGGAAGAGTGAGATTGTGCGTGAGATAGTGAGTGAGTGAGTGAGTGAGTGAGAAAGTAAGAGGAAGAGTGAGATTGTGAGTGAGATAGTGAGAAAGTAAGAGGAAGAGTGAGATAGTGAGTGAGTGAGTGAGTGAGATAGTGAGATAGTGAGAAAGTAAGAGGAAGAGTGAGATTGATTGAAGTCCTCATTCTGTTATTTATCTGCAGTCTGCATCTTATCACCCGCTGCCCTTTTGGTGCGCCTCTTCTCTCAGGATCCTCCCGTCTTCCTCTCGTCCTCTTTCCCTTATCACCCTGGAGACTCAATTAGAGAGCAGGAGGTGACTGCATTCGGAGTGAGAGCTCTGCCTGAATGCAAACCGTGCTCCAATAAAAGTAGCTGCCGTAACCTTTAGCCCTGTTTTCACTCGCTCTGTATCTACACACATGGTGGGAGAAAAACGCAATGAGGGAGTGAAGTAGGAAATATTACTGAATGGCATTAAGCCAGTTTGCTATGGAAAGGTTTGTACATGTACATTACATTGTACATGGCAGTATATGTTAGGTCTGTTATCCGTTATTTTATATTGTACACGTACAGTATGTTGTGAAGTCTACGCTAGATGAAAACACACGGTCTCCGAAAAACATGGCCTGCTAACAGAAGGTACAAGCATCGTACCGGTATAATAATAATGAGAAGTCAGAGCACAGAAAGCCAATAGATCTGACTTTATACTGACCGTACTGTAGGAGTAAAATGAGGAACTTCACCATGGCTTGTTAGCCATGTTGGCTTGTTGGCTTGTTCACCATGGCCATAGTTCCTTTTCCTTTGTACCAGATGAATTCTTCAGAAAAATGACAAACCTTGACGACCGAAAGAGAAAAAAATGTTGGCTCTCAAATGGGGGACCGATGTCTATTAAATGTGCTTCGGCTTGATATAAAAACAAAGGAGATTTGGGCCAACCAATTAGAAATCATGCCCATCGGATACCGTATATAAATTTAGTCCGGAGTGACCTTCACTTGAGGTTGTTACCTCATCTGTCATTTCGATGGAGACAGGCATCATCCTCCTCTCCTATATCCATCTCTTTTACTGCCCTACTGGGAGGATTTCAGAGAATGAACAGTGACAGCGAATGCAACCTTTAATAACAGCAGAGACGGGAAGATGGGTGGAAAAAAAGAAAGAAGAAAAAAAGAGATAAGTTTGCTTAATCTGCAGTATAACCCTGTCGGAGATGACCGTACACCCTACCACCGTTTTGATCTTCCTCAGCATGCCTGCAAAAGATTATGGTTTGTGATCACCATTGAGGACATTATGCGAGAAGGAAAGAGCGACTGTACTTGGATAAGAATTGTTTTACACGGTGAGCAAAAGTAAGTACTGTACGTCCTTTACAGGTGCTGCTCTGTGGTTTTTATTTCCTCCTGGATCAGCCGTGTCAGTGCTTCAGTCTCTCGCACATCCTCTGAGAAAGTTCAAACCCAATATAGAACTGTTATTTGATGAATTGTTAGACACTTTGTAAGAGTTTCTGAAGCGTTTAATCAATACTTTTTCTTCACGAGAAATGTAGAAGGAAAGAATATGTTCTAAGGGTGGCAAAGATCATCTAGAGCAAGGCGCTTACATGAAGCTGAACATGTAGAGGATTTTCACCCGTTAGCACGACGATGATCTAAAGCACACATCCGGATCAACCGAAGAATGGCTTCGGCCGAGAAAAAAATCTGTTCCCAGACCTGTAGATGATGAGAAGGTGTCCAGGCGATTCATTCATTCATTTTCTAACGCTTATCCGAACTGCCTCGGGTCACGGAGAGCCTGTGCCTATCTCAGGCATCATCGGGTATCGAGGCAGGATACACCCTGGACAGAGTGCCAACCCATCACAGGGCACACACACACTCTCATTCACTCACACTCTCACACACTACGGACAATTTTCCAGAGATGCCAATCAACCTACCATGCATGTCTTTGGACCGGGGGAGGAAACCGGAGTACCCGGAGGAAACCCCCGAGGCACGGGGAGAACATGCAAACTCCACACACACAAGGCGGAGGCGGGAATCGAACCCCAACCCTGGAGGTGTGAGGCAAACGTACTAACCACTAAGCCACCGTGCTCTGTCCAGGTGATGAGTAACGGAATTACATTTACACCAGACACCCTTATCTAGAGCGGCTTACCTTTATGAAGGTTAATGTCCTTGCTCAGTGGCCCAACAATGGCAGCTCAGAGACCCTTGGGTTTGAACTCACTACCTTCCAAATCATTAGTCCAACACCTTAACCGCTGAGCTAGCACATCCCTAAATTAAAGTATGTTTCAGTAATAGTTCAGAAGTGTGCAAACTTCTGCAAGTTTCTGTCTATCTTTTTTCCTCTGAAATTTGTCAGATTTTCAGGTTCTCACTCTGTCACAAATGGATTTGCAGCGGCGGATGCGAGTGCAGGTGGAATAATGTTTAATGACAATAATAACAGTAATGACACGGTTCAAGACGCCAGGCAAAACGTCGGAGAGAGGGTCAGAGAGAATCAAAGAAGCTGAAACAATGAACATGAACAAAAGGCTCAGCTCTAGGGGAACCGCAGAACCCTGACGGTTTCGCCAATGTAATAGTAAAGAGGGATAACAGGGGTGTGTAGACTTTTTTTTATTCCGTCGTACAGGTCTGACGTTAGGTGTATGCGTCCGACATGCATTTATTTTGTTGTAAGTGCTTTTATTTTCAAGCAATGTACCGATAGAGGGTTATGGAACGGAAGCATATTGAGCTGGGAATCTGACAACCAGCAAGTGATGTGTTTTAATAAATTGATTAAGAACTCTGAGATTCTCTGTAAAAGTTTTTCATTTACATTTACGTAAGTTTGTGACGTTTTCCTTGTCTGAGCTCATTCAGCTCGAGCGATTTAGTCTCTACCACAAGCTTGCTTGAGATCCGTAATATTTCCTGTCTACAGTCCAAATGCCAAATAAGGCGGCGGTGCTTGGTTTCACGCTACCGGCTGCTCGGAGGCCTCCGGCTTTACCGCGGCTCTTTGCGGGCGACAGCATCTGTTATTGTGTGAGGCGAACAGGCAGCGAGCGTTGAATTTAATGCGTGCACTTAGGCAGTGAGGGAGCATGGTGCCTGTCAGCATCATTTTCTGTAAGGCTTCAATGACGCACTACATTTCTTGCTCTCCCAGAGCAGCCTCGAGCACAGGCAAATCGTTACCTACTCACAGCGCACAAATACACACAACAGCTGACCTTAAAGATTAAAAGCAGCAGATGGAAATAAGTCTTGACTGGGAGCTAGACGTAGGAACATCTTTCAGTCATTCAGTCAGTCAGTAAGAGGGAATAATAAAATAGGGGTCGTAAAAGTGACAAGGCCAAAGGATTATAAGGGATTGGGTTGCTTTTTATGGTAACAGTTAGCATTCAAATAGGCAGATTTGTGTCTGTTGGGAATCTGTTCGGAAAAATCTAAAGTCGCAGCATGTCCCGTATTCTGAAACGACGAAGCCGAGTCCTATATTTATTGGGATGCACAATGCGAAAACTTCAACATTTTCAGATAAAAACTGCTGAGTGAGAGAATTCTGTATTTTTGTTCTGAATCCTTTCTTCCTTCGCACTGGACATTTTTACATTTACATGTATGGCATCTAGAGAGACTTACCCAAGTGCTCGGAAGTATCAAGGAAGACCTGCGTCAGGACTCTTCTCTGTCTTGGCACCATGGGGATGAACCGCTGAGTCAAATGTAGCCTTCAAACCACATCTAAAGACCTACAACTTCCTGAGATACTTTAATGCTTTTTTAAGTGTTTAAACAGACAGGATTCTTAGTCAGAGATGGAGGTAGCGGAGATGAGGACGTTGAGGTTCTCTTTAGGAGTGATGAGGATGGACAGGATTAGGAACTGGCACATCAGAGGGACAGATCGGGTTGGCTGTTTTGGGGACAAGGTCAGAGACTCGATTGAGATGGTTTGGACATGGACAGAGAAGGGAGATGGTTATATTGGTAGGATGTTAAGGATGTTGGGGATGGAGCTCAAGAGGAAGGACAAAGAGGAGATATATGAGTAGAGGATGCCGAGGATAGAGTCAGGTGGAAACTGGTGGTTCGTTGTGGCGACCCCTAACGGGAAAAGCTACAAGTTGAAGAAGAAAAAGAAAAAGACTGCCAGACTTCATGACATAGTATTGATGAATTCATTAATAGAGACTTTAAAGCACTTTTGTAAGTCGCTCTGGATAAGACCGTGTGCCAAATACCATGGAGGTAAATATAAAATGTGAGTATCCATCGATGACGATGTCCTTATATCCGTTTCAGAAGGTCACATACTAAGTATAGCATCAGCCTCAAAACTCTGTTGGAGAGAAAATATACGTACAATAGCAAGTGCTAATTTGAGTACTTCAAGAAGAGCTAGGTCTCTAGACACGGTTTGAAGACTCAGCAGTTCAGAGGTCTAGGGGAAGTTCATTCCAAAACAAGTCTTCAGAACAGAATATAGAAGTGTCTTATTTTGATGACCTGGAGTTGTTGGGACCAGTGGAGTATACTGTACTGTACTTGCTGCATTATCAGTAAGTGTTGGCAATTTATAGCAACAGGAGTCGAAGCAACTAGCGACGCTACGCCGGGTGGGATGAGCGAAGTGAAAATGTACAGAAGCAAAACAGACGCAAAGCAATAAAGCAGCTTTCTGTGGATGGAAGGATTTTGGGTTTGTTTTCCCGTCATCCTGAATTTTTTTTTTTTTGCTCCAATAATTGACTTGGAATGAATGGTGATACAATAATTCATTTGTAATTCATTATAATGATAGAAAATGTCCAATAAGAAACTTCAACATATTACAACATCTGGATCTTTTAACAGTGTTTGTGTAGTGAAGGTTGCCTCTACAGTTATATTTCAGCCGTCGGTACGGTAATCGCTCTAACAAACCCTTAAGCCTTTCAGGCGCAGCTTTTACTTCAATCACTTTCTCTACTATTTATATCTCTTCATAATCCCGTGTCATCGTAGACGCATCATCGGGGTGACGCACAGGGCCTGCTGTTTTAAGGTCAGATCGTCGAGATAAGCGCCGAAGCAAATCAGTTGTCGTCATCGACTATCCGGTAATCCTCATACAGACGACATTCACATTTCTGCGTGGAAAATCCTGGCCTTTGGCTTGAGGTTGATAGTGAGAGCATCTAAGCCAATCAGAATGCAAGGGCAAGTCGTAGAGTAGGAGAAAAAAAAAAAGAAAAAGAGAAGGGAAATGTAATTGAAAGGTTGTAACAGACATGGTTTCACCGGTCGGACATCTCAGGAACGAGTGAGAGAGAGATGAGGTAATGAAAAAAATCATTGCCGTTCACTCCATTCACGCCAAACTCTAAATCCACTCTTGCCTGTTTTATTAGGCCGGTATAATTTGGTGTGAAATTAAAGGTGACTCTTCACGGTGCTCTAACATCAAAGGCTAATTAAGTGGAGGGGCTGCTAATCATGCCCGCGATAAGCACGCCCTTTGTGTGGATTTCCATTTTAATATGCTTCCGTAGAAACGGTAGACTTCCGTCTTGTCTCCAGTCCGATATAATCGGGTAATATCAATTACCGGGCTGGACCGGGTATTCGGTGGTCCCTCGGGGCTTTTTAGAAATGATATTATTCAAGTCTGTGCATTAGTAACCATGGAAACGTGCGATTTTCCTGTTTAGGGCTTTTTCAAAGGGCTTTTTGTTTGTGGAGCAGGTCAATGCTTATAGATCAGGTAATAAGCGATCGCTGCATGGCCTTTATGACCCGGAGGGGTGAAATGCGCTAGGTTACGAGACCTTTTCTCTTATTATTGTGGTTGTGTTAGGAGAAATGTGTGAACAAATATCTAATGATGAACATTGTGGATTGATAATAAATGGTTATGTGATATATCGGCGTGTAAACATAGTCATAGCACAGCGACATCAGCGAAACAACGGAGACCCCACCTTTAACATCTTTATCTGAAATAACACTATTGTTACTTTCATTAAAATAAGACTTTTACTGTACTATACTGAGCTAGGCTTGGAGTTACAGTACAGTACATTCATTGTGGCTTAGTAGTTGTTTAGGTCGACTTCCATGGAGGTTGCATGTTCTAACCCTGCTTTGGAGTTTCCTCCAGGTTCTTCAGTCTCCAGATAATGTAGTCTGATGGGTATTTCTAAATTGTCAGTAGTGTGTGATTGTGATCTGTGGAACATCCTTCCATTTACTTTAGCGTTGATCCTAAATAGGCTTGCAGGGAGCCTGGAGTCTATACTACAGGCCTCTGGGCACAAGGTAGCGGACACCCTGAATGGGTTGCCAGTCCATCACAGGGCACAATCACACACTACTGACAATTTAGAAATACCCATCAGACTACATCATCTGGAGACTGGAGAACCTGGAGGAAACTCCAAAGCAGGGGTAGAACATGCAACCTCCATGGAAGTCAACCTAAACAATTACTAAGCCACAATAAATGTACTGTAACTCCAAGCCTAGCTCAGTATAGTACAGTAAAAGTCTTATTTTAATGAAAGGAACAATAGTGTTATTTCAGATAAAGATGTTAAAGGTGGGGTCTCCGTTGTTTGAGAAATGCTTCAGAAAACTGAGTCGGGCCGGCAAACAAAACAAAAACAAAACTAACGTGTAGCCGATGAGCAGAAAGGGGCGGGGCTTGTCAATATGGGCGGAGGTTTTAACATTGACATGGAGGATAAAAACAAAGAAAGAAAGAGAAGAAAGACTTACGATAAGACAAGAAGTAGGACGTGTTAATATAGGATCAGCTTTCCAGCGCTGGAGAGAACTGAAGGAGCAGGAAGTTGGACACATATTCACAGGTTGGAGTTTCTCGAGTCAATAACTCCTGAGCTAAACGCTGTTACTACACAAATAACACCTCTTTTCTATCGTAGTAATGTGGTATGATTACTATGATACAGACACATTTCTTTCCATTATTTGCCTGGGTTACGTATGTGTGTGTGGGCGGAGCTATCAATACAGCGGTGGGACCCATTTGTGTTAGGGGCGTTTGTTTTGGTGATTTCACATGTCAACATTGGCTTTCAAACAACGGAGACCCCACCTTTAAAGACACAATACGTAGATACCCTTGTAGATAGTCAAAGTGGATTGAAAGTTCTAGAGTCTGATGAGGCTTATCTATTACAACTGAATACAGGCTTTCAGCTCAGACACTGGTCAGGCCCAGGTGTGTGTGTGTGTGTGTGTGTGTGTGTGTGTGTGTGTGTGTGTGTGTGTGTGTGTGTGTGTGTGTGTGTGTGTGTGTGTGTGATCCACACAGAAGTCACTTTTCCTCTATTATCACGCCAGTGTTCGGCTTCAAAAAGCCAAATGCTCATTAAGAAAAATTTCCAGAAGTGTTTATTGTCTCGTGTGTGTGTGTGTGTGTGTGTGTGTGTGTGTGTGTGTGTGTGTGTGTGTGTGTGTGTGTGTGTGTGTGTGTGCATATGTGTGACTGTCACTGGGTTTGACATTAACGTGGATTAGATTCAGAATAGCACGAGGGTGCTTAAAGATGGAGAGGAAGGGAGCAATTAAAAGCAATATGCACTAGAGTAAAACGCAACGCATCAAAACACTAATTATGCTGAGTGGCTGCCAGAGACAGCTTTCCACCCTCATTTAAGCATACGCGTGAATGCAGGAGAGAGAGAGAGAGAGAGAGAGAGAGAGAGAGAGAGAGAGAGAGAGAGAGAGAGAGAGAGAGAGAGGATGAATGGATGAAAGTGTGTGCATGTGTTTCAGCGGTGCAAATTTTGGCTCGTCGTAATGAAGATGTCGCTATTGTGGTAGTGACTGCAACGTGACATCTTCATTACAGCAGGTCAAATTTGCATCTCTCTCTCTCTCTCTCTCTCTCTCTCTCTCTCTCTCTCTCTCTCTCTCTTTCTCTCACACCTGAGACATAAACCATTAAACTCGCGGAGCTTTTCATAAGCTCACTGCTTTCCCGACTAGCGTGTGTCATTATCGTAACACCGGAGAGAAGCTCAGCAATCAGTGGCCTCCTGCTGTCTCTCGCCGTGACTCTTTTCCTCTTTGATTGTGCTCAGATGAGGCCGGAAGTGTGAAAAAGAAAAAAGACACAAAGAAACACGCAGGACTCCATTTGCTATGTCTGGTTAGTTTCTTTCTTATGCTTTAAAGATGAACCCACACACGTTTTCTATCGCCGGGGGGGAAAAGGGTGCAATTTTTATGCTTTACTTTTTTTTTTTTCTTCTTAAAACCACCAGTGTTCTAATTGATTTGATCTAAGGTACATATTCATGCGTGCAAGATCGGTATCCCAATGCTCACTGCATCGTAAATGATCTCCAGGTAATGATCAGCTATTAAGTTGTTAGAAATATGATGACACCTATCTGTAAAATTCTACAGCAGGTTGAATTAATAGTTAACTCTGAGTGATCGTAAACTATGGATAGACAAAATCCTCGTTTATCTTGTTTGACGTTTCACACTGCTCAAGTCAAGTCGAGAAGCTTTTATTGTCATTTAAACCGTATATACAGTAGCTGTTGCAGTACACAGTGACATGAGACAACGTTTCTCCAGGATCAAGATGCTACATAAAACAAAGAAAGGGCTTCCTCAACGTCCCCACGTAAAACTAGTCCCGTCCAAATAGTGCTATTGTCCGTAATGATTACCGAGATGGCGCATTCGGACGGGACTAAAATCACAGACAAGCTCTGGTAATAATTACTTTACCCCCACGTCCCCACGTAAAACTAATCCCGTCCGAATAGTGCTAATGTCAGTAAAGATTACGGCGACTTTTACCTTCTGTAAAAAGGTCCGGAAAAATGACCTCAGGTAATACTAATCCCGTCCGATTAGACCCGCTGTAAATATGTACGGTAAAATTCCGTCATTTCCTGTTTAAAAGTAGTTTTTGGCGCGTTTTTCAAGCATGGAGGCGCCAAGTTGTCTGTTTGCGCACGTGATAACAGAAAGCGACGTCATACGCACATGACGACAAGAAGGTTACTGTGGTGCGTAAAGCGAGTTACCCCTCCCACTTCTGCTAGTTTTACTGAGATGTCTTTTCCCGTGCGAATTGGCCAATTAATATTACAGACGTCCTGAGGTAAAATTGCATTACTCCACGTCCTCACGTATAACTAATCCCGTCCGAATAGTGCTTAGACACATAAAGTGCAGCTGTGCAACCTGGTGCAGGCAAAAAGTTACAAGACAATCCAAAAAGTACAGTACACAAAAGACAATAAACAGTAAACAGAAACAGCGCAGGTCAGCGAGCTCACACTTTACCCAGAGGTTAACTAGTAATCCTGGCTCTTTATAATCTGATGTTACGTATGGACATTCCTAAACCTCTGGAGGTCTTACGCTTCTTCTTTGAAAGTGAAAGTGACATACGGCTAAGTACGGTGACCCATACTCAGAATTCGTTCTCTGCATTTGCCCCATCCAAAGTGCACACACACACAGCAGTGAACACACACATACACACACACACCCAGAGTAGTGGGCAGCCATTTATGCTGCGGTGCCCGCGGAGCAGTTGGGGTGGGGGTGGGGGTTTCGGTGCCTTGCTCAAGGGCACCTCAGTCATGGCCGGCCCGAGACTCGAACCCACAACCTTAGGATTACGAGTCAGACTCTCTAACCATTAGGCCACGACTTGCCCACGACTTGTGGAGGAATTCATAATAAAAAAAAACAATAAAGCTTGATCCGTTTTATCTGAACTAGCCTAGCATAAAGATAGATAAAAACAGTTCTGGAAAAAATGCTTTTTGTTAGTCATTTTTTTGGACACGCCCCCTAAAAAGAAAAATGTTTAGAAAGTTTTGATCTGGATTTTTGAAGGTTTAAAGCTTGCAAAAAAAGTTAGTTAACTATAATAAATTGTGTTCAACGACTGTTTTCCGCTCCACACGTTTAACCGCTAGAGGCGATTTTTTTTCAACAAATGTTATTTAACATATCTTAAAAATGTTTTAATTCATGTGCTATGCTTTGGCCATGTCCTGCCCCCTAGTGGATATATCTTCTTTTGGAATTCCCCAGATAAAATAATAATACACAAAGAAATATGGTTTCTTTCTTTCTTTCTTTCTTTCTTTCTTTCTTTCTTTCTTTCTTTCTTTCTTTCTTTCTTTCTTTCTTATCAAAAAGAGTGTTAATGAAATGTACCATCAACATACATTTTGTCCTCTGGCCTGAACCGGTTGTCTACCATCAAATAAACAAACAAACAAATATTTGTTTGTTTGTTTAAATTATGTTTTAATATCTATCTATCTATCTATCTATCTATCTATCTATCTATCTATCTATCTATCTATCTATCTATCTATCGAAATAAACAAATAAACAAATACATAAATAAGTACACACATAAACAAACAAACAAACAAACAAACAAACAAACAAACATAAATAAATAAATAAATGTGATCGGAGACAGGAGACAGTTTATAGCTAGGTAAAAAATGCTATTTAAAAAAATGACAAAATATGGGTTCATTTAAAAATATATATATTTGTAAGATATATTGTCCGTCAGAATGTTGTCGGCCATCTTGAATCTTTTTTTTTTTTTACTTTTTTTTTGTATATACATATACAAAATCAGCACCTGGTAGCTCCGCCCCTTTTCTGCTACATAAGCAAAGCAGCGTTTGTTTATGATGTATCCAACGTTCCCTGCTTTAGTCGAATAAGTGCATTCTGTATGGTGTTTTAAAGTGCACTTCTACTTGTTGGAATTTTCAGTGTGAACACATGACTCACACTATTTATACTACACAATGGTGTAGAATAGTGCATGTCTGCCAAATCTGATTTTGTCTCTCAGTGAGAGCATTTTACACCTTCACAAAGCCCCAAAGTAAACACTCAGCTATTCAGGGCTCTGGCTAACGCCTTGCTTTCCTCTTGAGTTCCGTTTGTTCCTTTCATTGTTATTTTTGTCCTCGGTTGCTGTAGTAATGCTATGTCAGGGGTGGGTCGGATGCTGTCACTTTAATCTAAGCGAACAGGGGCCACTCGGGTCACAAGTCGCTTCTGCTCTCTTCAATTAAAACCCCATGTGAGAAAGTGTCACAGTAATTAAGGCGGTAGAACCGGCGTCGAGGCATTTCCATGTTCGGCAGGTCAATTTGTCAAGCCGGTTCCTAGTGTACGACTTTTGACAGCATTAGAGACTAGGATCTGATCTATATCTGTAATCTGATACTCCAAGCTGATATAGGTTGTGGTTCACATACACATACATCAACACCAGCTGTGTAACCATGCACAAATGACGTCTCCATATTATACACTTCATGATTAATTAAAAATAAATGTTCCTTGGTGTCATTTGCGACCTTCAGAGGTTACCGAAAATGACCGAACTTGTCAAGACTGACCGTTTTCACCATATTACGGTTACCACGACAACCACAAATCCACGAACATCGCAAACCTTATGTAAAGGTCAGGCCGGTGTCTGAGTCTGCTGTGATTTCATTTTCCCACATGTCTAATTTGCATTTAATAGCAACACTAGGCGACCGAGCAAATACCGTGACGAACATCGTGTTTTTCCTCTGCATCGACTCAGCCGAGGTGTTACCCTTGAATTAATGGGCAGGGATGGCTGCATGCGTACATGGGGAGGTGTGAGGGAGGGTGTGATAGAAGGGCGTAAGACCAATGATCTACTTTTGTGCCTCCTAATGAAAAGCGTCTGAGGCGTAGAGCCACGTTGGCAGCCCCTGATTTATGAACTCCTGGTTCTGTATGCCATTATCAGCTAGACACACACACACACACACACACACACCTTCGAGCATGTGTCACTTCTAATCCTAGATATGCGATGCGTTACTGTGGCAACGTAAGCATACTTCTTTGCCTTGCATTATTCGATACACAGTAAAATAAAGCTGCATTCGTCGTAGGTGAAATTAAGCTGTCTTTTTTTCCTGAAGTTTGCATTATTCTATTTTAGTCCCTTTATGGTCCTGCTTCATAATTTAAAAAAAAAAAAGTGCTCATTTACCAATTATTTGGAACACTTCACTAAAGTATCTGTCCTGAAATCTACCGGTTTAAATGTTCATCCAGTGGATAATTGAAACCCACATTGCATTTGCTGCAGCACTACACTCACCTCTCACATAAGTCTCATCATTTCAGCTCTTGTCCCTCTGTAAATGCTAAAATTGCTCTCTCCAGTGTGATTTTGCCTCATTGAAGCCTCTCTTTCTTTTGTGACAACTGGAAATCACCAGTATGTTGATAATGATGCCATAGAGCCAGCTGTTTAACTTCAATTTGCTCCTGAGTGAGTGGTTTACAGTTGGCTATTGCTAATCAAGTTGGCACACCACAACACATGCAAGCTAAATTAATGAGCATTTCATTATCCCACTTCCTGTCTTCCTCCCCTAGCACTTTTACACTCACATATTTGCAGGTTAAAATAGCAAGTTATTGGTTTTAATTAGTCTGTAGTCTGTGTTATAGTATTTGCATCAATGGCAGAGGCCATTAGGTCGGTTTATATTAGGGCCCAGAATGTGTGTTGTATCTGTATTAGGGCCCTGTATGTTAGTGTCAGTCTGTATTAGGGCCCAGAGTGTGTGTTGGGTCTGTATTAGGTCCCTTAGTCTGTGTTTGGGTCTGTAGTAGGGCCCTGTATGTGTGTTGTATCTGTATTAGGGCCCTGTATGTTTGTGTTTGGGTCTGTATTAGGGCCCTGTATGTTTGTGTCGGTCTGTATTAGGGCCCAGAGTGTGTGTTGGGTCTGTATTAGGTCCCTCAGTCTGTGTTTGGGTCTGTATTAGGGCCCTGTATGTTTGTGTTGGGTCTGTATTAGGGCCCAGAGTGTGTGTTGGGTCTGTATTAGGTCCCTTAGTCTGTGTTTGGGTCTGTAGTAGGGCCCTGTATGTGTGTTGTATCTGTATTAGGGCCCTGTATGTTAGTGTCAGTCTGTATTAGGGCCCAGAGTGTGTGTTGGGTCTGTATTAGGTCCCTTAGTCTGTGTTTGGGTCTGTAGTAGGGCCCTGTATGTTTGTGTTGGGTCTGTATTAGGGCCCTGTATGTTTGTGTTTGGGTCTGTATTAGGGCCCTGTATGTTTGTGTCGGTCTGTATTAGGGCCCAGAGTGTGTGTTGGGTCTGTATTAGGTCCCTCAGTCTGTGTTTGGGTCTGTATTAGGGCCCTGTATGTTTGTGTTGGGTCTGTATTAGGGCCCTGTATGTTTGTGTTGGGTCTGTATTAGGGCCGTGAGTGTGTGTTGGGTCTGTATTAGGGCCGTGATTGGGTGTTGGGTCTGTATTAGGGCCCTGTATGTTTGTGTCAGTCTGCATTAGGTCCCAGTATGTTTGTGTCAGTCTGTATTAGGGCCCAGAGTGTGTGTTGCGTTATTATTAGGGCCCTGTATGTTTGTGTCAGTCTGTATTAGGGCCCAGAGTGTGTGTTGCGTTATTATTAGGGCCCTGTATGTTTGTGTCAGTCTGTATTAGGGCCCAGTATGTTTGTGTCAGTCTGTATTAGGGCCCAGAGTGTGTGTTGCGTTATTATTAGGGCCCTGTATGTTTGTGTCAGTCTGTATTAGGGCCCAGAGTGTGTGTTGCGTTATTATTAGGGCCCTGTATGTTTGTGTCAGTCTGTATTAGGGCCCAGAGTGTGTGTTGCGTTATTATTAGGGGCCTGATTGTGTGTTTTTGCCCTTTGTTATTGATCTGAGTATTTGTTTGTGTCAGTTGCATGGCCTGCTGTGTGTTTATGTTTGCGTTGGAGATTTTCACTGGGACTGCATTGGAGGTATTAATGTGTGTTTTGGGTGACCTGTACCTGTGAGTAGCCCTGTCATAGAGGACTGGGTTTGGGCCAAAGCCTTTTATAGAATCTAGACTTCTATACGTTTGGGGCTTGTATTAAAGGTGACATTTGCAGACGCAGTACAGACCAGGATGTGGGCTAGAGTTAGGATTCTGAATCTGAATCTATGTTAGGGGCATGAACCAGTGTTTAGGGGCCTGTGCTGGTGTTTGGGACTGTGTTAGGAGTCTGTGTTGGGAGGTCCTGTATTAGGTGTCCTGAGCTGGTAAGAAACGTCTGTAACGAAGAAGAACTATCCAAAAAATGTGGCAGAGGCAGCTGATGGATTGTTCTGCCCCTTCCTTTCTCCCAGTCAATCCATCAGAAGGAGGTCTGCTTTGATTCCATCAGCCATGCTCCGGTGCGCAACATACCCGCAACAGAAGCAGGCTACATTAACTGCCATTTTACTTTCACTCCTTCTCCTACATCCCCATCATTTTAATTGCAAATCACCTTTCTTTCCTCACAAAGCATAAAAAATGCAAGTCGTAATCTGTCTTTTTTAGTTCCCAATGTAGGTAATGTCAGAGAAGGCTATCTGCATGTAAAACTACGGGTTGGGTAAGGGTATCTCTGCAGGTGGGACTTTATACATTTATAACTTAAAGTGCTGTAAGAAGAGAGTCTGGCTTGGGTTTGGATAATGTCTCCTGACCTACTGTCTCACCGGTCCATACAAAAACCTGATTCAGATGAATCAGTTCAGGGGAAAATTTGTCATGTCGTTGGTGCTATTTTTCATTTGACTAACAGTTTAAAACACGTTACTACAGATCGCTGCAGCCGAGGGTTAAGGGTCTTGCTTAGAGACTCGGCTTTTAATTTACAAAATTCTGTCCACGGCTTGAATCTTAACCTTACCAAGTGAGCCGACCTTAACCCTTTAACCTTACCCAATTTGTGACCGTCTTGACCCTTAATATCTGCCGTATCACCTGTGAGCCTTGTTCATCTCATCTCCTTTCTTTAGCCATTATCTAAAGCAATCTGCAGTTGCTCATGGACACAGCTGTGGTCTTCTAACGTTTCCGAGATCATGTCAGCATTGATCTACCACCGCCTTTGCTCGAGCACCAAGCTAGTCATACTGTAAGTTCTGAACCTTATACCGCCTACCTAATACAATGCATTAGCTTGTAATTAACACATGAATCCATTAAGTTCTGACAACAAGACCACGCTAGAGATATTCTTGACAAGCGACAAGTGTCAGCGGCTTGTATTATAAGTGCTCGTTGCAAGACCAAGATGGCTGCACGCATGCAAATGCCACTATCCAACCTTTATTATTACCTTAAAGGAAATTCATGTTCGTCAAAGAGTATGTTCTTTGTACGGTCTTCGGGTTAAAGCGAGACCGAATCATTACCATATTAGAGTTGTGTTTGCAAGAGAGAGAAAAAGAAAGAAAGAATCAAGAAGAGAGAAAAGATACCTGGAAGGAGAGACAGCAGATTGTCATCTAGAGAAGAAAAATAATTGACCGTGTCATGCCAGTTTTATGTTCTACCACACTGATCCAAAAGTGTACCAGTCACCTGTAGAGAACCCACCGCAGTTTCATGTTCAGTTTCAAGGCCAGCATTTTAAAAAGACCGACTTCTTTACGAGCTTTCGTTTTGCCACATTTATCCAGCTGCACTGCTGTGTTTTGACCTCCGTAACTGCAATTTGCTCGAAGGCAACCAGAAATAAAACACATTGCAGCACAATTGCATCACGAGACCACTGTATGTAGATGTTACTGTAGGTCTTGTTCAGTGGTGCAGTGTTTCGGTTTTTTTTAGCTTAACTCCTGTGGTTAGCTTCTAGAATCTGGAAGATTTTAAGTTCAAATCTCAGCAAGTTACTGTTAATCTCCTGGGAAATGCTGGTACAGTAGTTATACACCGAGAGTCTGTCTTAACTCTGGGCTGTAGGACTCTGTAGGAAAGATCTATCTAACCAGATCTTAATATAGACTGAGTTTAAAAAAACAAAAACAACAAGCAATCAAACATAAAAATAATAAGAAAGAAGAAATTTAAATAGGAGGGCACGGTGGCTTAGCGGTTAGCACGTTCGCCTCACACCTCCAGGGTCGGGGGTTCGATTCCCGCCTCCGCCTTGTGTGTGTGGAGTTTGCATGTTCTCCCCGTGCCTCAGGGGTTTCCTCCGGGTACTCCGGTTTCCTCCCCCGGTCCAAAGACATGCATGGTAGGTTGATTGGCATCTCTGGAAAATTGTCCATAGTGTGTGAGTGAATGAGAGTGTGTGTGTGCCCTGTGATGGGTTGGCACTCCGTCCAGGGTGTATCCTGCCTCGATGCCCGATGATGCGAGAAGTTCGGATAAAGCGTTAGAAAATGAATGAATGAAGAAATTTAAATACAAAAAAACTGATCCACTTACATATAAAATACATTACACCTGACCATTTCAGTCAGATTGCACTTTTAGATCAACTCCAATAAATTCCACTATTTCACTCTATGGAGTCTTCAGCATCGTCTCCAATACATACACAGTCTTTAATATTTTCCAAAAAACCAATACTGTCCCTGGTATATTCCAATATAACACACACACACACACACACACACACACACACACACACACACACACACACACACACACACACACACACACACACACTTTGATATTAGCTTCTATATATAACAGTATATTGTGAGAGGATTTAATTCCAGCTCTAAAGTAAGTAAATAAGGGTACGAGAGAAACAACGGTCATTGGTAATGCAGAAACGTATGCTAAACGTAACCATCTGACTTGTTTGTCAAGACTGAAGGTTACATCATGACTAGGATCATGTGGGATGCAAGAAAAAACACTCTGTAGGAATCTTTACTTCAGTGGAAGGCCAAGTTAGTACAGAGTCCATAGGATAGTCTAGAGCGGGCATCACCAAATGGCAGACCGCGGTCCGGACCGAGTGACGGGTCTTCCCCGACCCGTTAAAATTCTAATATTATCATATTAAGCATCTCCTTATTATAATCTAATATTATAAGATTATATAAACTCTTTGATATTAATAAAAAGATAAATCTTTCGTTCATGCTCAGTTAATCTAGTTATTACGACAGGAGCGTCATCAAAAGCCGAGCCAAAAACAGATCGTTTCTGTTCCATACTCCAGAGCAGAAGGTGGCAGTAATGCATCTAATTACGCTGGCAGGACAATTAAGATTCAAACTGCTGGCAGGACAGTTACATGTCCATTTCTCTCACTAGGAACGGAAGATGGAAAGGGAGTTGGAAAGGAGAGAGGAAAAAGGGAGCTGCTCAAAGCTCTGCACTTTTCTTTTATTCAGTAAATTCTGCCCTGTTCTATTTTACCTGAAATGTTCTTTTGCCTAAAGGTTCCTGTGTTATTAATGTAGTTAATGTTTAAAAAAGGGGCAGCCCAAAAGTCTTCTGTTTTGTTTTTTCCTTAAAGATTAAAAGCACTTTAATTTTATTCAGAAGATTCTGAATGTTTACATTACATTACTGTTACTTGACATGTAGTAAAGACAACTACAGGATTGTTTTCCGTTCAAGTGCCAGACAAGTTCAGACTTGAAATTTAACAATAAATGATATAGAAATGATTTTATTAACATGAGGGTACACTATTTTAAGTGACAATATAAGAATCGGACCTTTGCTGCGAGGAAATTTTAGTAACTGGACCTCTTTTGAATTTTAATTGAATACCCCTGATCTAGAGGATAGTCTTCCCAGAGGAGTGGAAGTTGAGTGGAATTCCATGTTAACGACCATGATTTATAAATGTAAATGTTTTCCCATTTAGGCCACGCCCCCATTTGGTTAAAACCCCAATGTCTATACAGCACCGGATATTTGTAGCTCAGATGCAAATAGTGTCACTACATTACACCCCTAATTCACATAAAGGTAACAAGATACTGAGCTCCTCGACCAAAACAAGTCAAGGACCGTGTTTTCTCATAATAACACAAAAAACAACAACAACAACACAAGGTTCAGGAGATTTAGTGTAAATAAGTTCAAGGCTTCACAGTGATTAGGGCTGACAGTGAAATCCGTGGAGGCGGACGATCATCTAAGTCTCCAGTTTATTCCAATATACCGATATAAAAAGTGTCCAATGCCATCTTTAGTATACTACAATATACCGATACACAACTTTTCAAATAAAAGTCAATATAAATGTCAATATATTTTGCAATGTAGCCAGATCTTATTTAGGCTCTAACATACTGTAGTCCAATATAATTTCTCAAATATTTTCCAAAACATTCCATCTGCAATATATTTTAAAAAAAAAAACAAAAAAAAACCTTTTCAGTCTTTTTCCATAGAAAATATTCTCAATCTTTTTTTTTTTTCTATTATCTATTATGTATCAGCATTCTCTTTTTGGATTGAGAACAACTGACTTATTATTATTGTTACTGTAAGCACCATTTATTCATTCACCCATTCATTCACTCAGCTCTTTACAGGAATGGTGTCTCATTGGACACGATGTCTCAGCGGGCTGATTGCAACCTTTTCCTTGTTGTTCCATCTATCTCGTTTGTGCACACAATTTCTCGTGGTCCTCTATCTCACTTGCTGATAGACTTTTCATTAGCTCTTACCACCGCATGCAATTTATTTTCCCTATTGCAATAGCAGCACTGTTGATGTTCGTGTATGTAAGTGTGTGCAGAGGAAGGAGGAAGCTTCATATTTTCACCCAATAAACTAGGACCACCACCACCACCACCACCACCACCCCTCCACCATATACTCATTTGAGATTTTGGTATATTAAATAAAAAAGTCTCAGTACATTTCTTATTAAAGTTGGATAGAGGATTTAATAACGCTAAATGAAGTGCATCCGAATTCATGCGCTGGAGAGAGGGGACCGGCTCACACGCTCGTTTCAGCGCACCGCTTTTATTTTGATTCTTTATTGGCAGTTAAATGTGGATTAAGATCCCTGTGATGGTGCTAAAGCTGTGGGATTTACGTGGCTTTATTCACAATGCTGAAGAGGCACCGGTAGTATCAGTCATCACTAAATCATCATGCTCGGTAAATCAACGTATCCTGAAATGTCAGTCCTGGTGTACTGTAGGAGGCAGGGTCTCAGATGGATGACCTCAGATGGATGGCCTGTTAAAATCAGCTGAATATCCTGCTGTAAGTTAAATGAATTTAACTGTGTGTATGTGTTGGCAGGGGGTCTGCGAGGAGCCACCATTGTGGATTCCCTGGATACACTGTACATCATGGGTCTAACAGAGGATTATAAAGAGGCTAAAGAGTGGATACGCACCAGCCTGGACCTGGACTTGGTAAGAAAATGTTTACGCATTAACAACTATCCAGTGCATCTTCCTAAATGAGAAACTGTAAGTGTCCTGGTTATAATGTCGCTGCTCCACATACAAAACATATACCCTTTGTTTTATTGTTTTTTTTATGTATTGTCATCGTTATTATGTCGCATTTTTGCAGGTAGTCAGAAGAATTTTTGGATAATGTAGTAAGAAAACCAATAAAGTAAACCCAAGATGTCTGTGAAAGAAGTTCAAACTGAAACAATCAACTAAGAATTTCAGTCTAAACTAAATAATGGAAACAAGTGATCATACAGTATGATAATTATAAAGATTAAAAAGCAAGTCATGGGCCATAGATTTGTTTATGGTTTTGTCTACTATTCTAAGCATATACATTATACAATTCCATTGACTACGGGGGACACGGTGGATTAGTGGTTAGCACGTTCGCCTCACACCTCCAGGGTTGGGGGTTCGATTCCCGCCTCCGCCTTGTGTGTGTGGAGTTTGCATGTTCTCCCCGTGCCTCGGGGTTTCCTCCGGGTACTCCGCTTTCCTCCCCCAGTCCAAAGACATGCATGGTAGGTTGATTGGCATCTCTGGAATATTGTCCGTAGTGTGTGAGTGAATGAGTGTGTGTGTGTGCCCTGCGATGGGTTGGCACTCCGTCCAGGGTGTATCCTGCCTTGATGCCCGATGACGCCTGAGATAGGCACAGGCTCCACGTGACCCGAGAAGTTCGGATAAGCGGTAGAAAGTGAATGAATGAATGAATGAATGAATGAATGAATTCCATTGACTACACTAACTTAATAAAAGGATATATTTAATATGGGACATATCTGGGAAACATCCAAAAACTAAAGTCAGTATCCTTAGCAGGTGTAACATCAAGCGAGGACAGGCCATTATTACTGATAATACGGGATAACAAGTCAGCTCGAATCATGGTGGTGCGCTCGACAAGAAACACAGAACACAGTTGGGTAACACAAGTTGTAGCTCTTAATTGCTTAAACATAATTATCACAATTCGTAAAATTGTTCAACTGACTTTATACAGTATGTAACATTAGTTTTCATTCTCTCAGACTTCACAAATAATTAAACATAATTCAACTATTTTCATACATGAGAATTCCCTTCCCTTAATATTTAATAAACTGTAATTTATTCATTGAAAAATTACCCTTTTTGATATGCAAATTATGCACATGATATGCACATATTTATTAACCATTGTCTCATTATTAAAATAAATTAATGATATGGCATTAATGCATTTTTTTTTAACAAATTCCATTCTGATATTCAAAAATATACATATGAATAATCTTCTTAGAGTCGAAGTGTCCAGGTTTATACAACAGCACCGAAACACACACATTCCAGATCCCAGCACGGCCAAGACCAGCTTTTTCCCTTTATCCTGTTTTGTTAAGTGAAGTGAATAATGTTGTTTTGTGTGGGCTGTGGTTAAGTGAGCTCTCATTAGTGTCAGGTCTAATAGGTATCCAAATAAACAGATAAAGAAATAAAGGATGGTGTTGAGCTAAAACGAGGCTAAGGCTCCGGAAGGCTTATCAGCTCGTCGCTATCCAGCCCTAATCCGCCCCAGACCTGTCTGAGGGTTTCCTCAGAGCACGGCCATTGATTCAAACTCTTCTCAGATCAACTGTTTCCTTCAGTGTGTGTTTGATCAACAGGATTCGTTCCAAATCAAACACTCACCAAAAGGCTGTCTGGTGCAGCTACTAACAGCCTTGCTTTTGTCTCTGGGCTTTTCAAGAAAGAAGGAGGGAGCAAGGCTTGAAAAGGACATAGCAAGGATGCAGACTAATCCTATAATAATGGATGCAGAGACAGGGAGATGGAGAAAGAACTGAACCAGGCTTTATTTGGCTATCTGTCCCCATCTTTGCTCCGTAACATGAGAGACTGATAGCATAAAGTGGCTGTTAACGATGCCTTAATGGGCTGGACGCACTAGAATCGGACCATGAGTCCTTGCAAAGTAGTTCATTCTGGAGGAACACATTCAGAAATTCTAGTTAGTAAATAAGCAGTGGATTAGCCTTTGAAACACCATTGAAGAAACTGTATGTATTGCCGCTATCTGAAGAAAGGAAAAAGAACGGCTAAAAAAGGTCTTCTGTGACAGATCACCCAAAACAATTTAACTAGCTTGTGACTCAGGCTTATGGCAACAGTTTAGCCTGCTAGCTAGCACATGGTTATGAAGTCTTAAACAATATTTCCCTTAGATGTGTTGATGAATTGCTAAGAACAGTTATAACATCATCCTTTTTAGCACAAGCAGAGTTCCGTGGCAGCCGATAGGATGCTAATGTGACTGAATGTATTTAAAAAGCTTTCCTGACTAGCGTCAGAAGTGTTTACCTTGTATTTGCGAAGTTAGGTGCCTCTGGGAAATTCTCAAGCACATGTTTAAGATGGAGTGAGGTGAAATGGCACTCAAAGACAAACAAGTCTAGAATATCAAGCAGAAAGGTTTTTCCATTCGTTTCGAGCAGAAAAAGAAATCCGTCCTTCGTTTTAGATATAAACGAGCCTTGTTCATCTGAATATTCGAGCTCATCTGTATGCTGAGGATGAGTCACATAAACGAACTTCACAAATCAACCAGGTACAGTAGCGTTAGCTCAGGTTAGACGTTAGGTTAGCTAATGATGAATTGCATGGAGAAAATAAATAAATAAAATTTGGACATGGTGATTAAAAAAAAAAAAGATCAAAAATAATTAATAAAATAAATTCCAAGTTTTAAAAAAAATTTAATAAATGAATAAACAAACAAACACATGAATAGACTGAAAAGCCTCAGAAGAGCAGCCAAAGAGCTGCATGCAGCTTACGAGCCGAGCTCAGGTTCATGTTCTCTATCTCTGGTTTATTCAAACCTACAACCTGTTGTAATAAATGGGGCTCTGAATCCAACTAGTGTACATAAGAGGAAAGAAGCGCTTCTATTGCTTATAAAACACACAGTATACATCCTAAAAATGCATTTTATACTCGCCGGCTCACGTCTTGCTAATCCACCCTTACTGCAGGAAGTGTTACACGTAAAAACCAGTAATAATTTATAATCCTCTCCCAGAAGTGGATTGCTTCATGTTTTCCCTCTTTCCTCATATGCTCTATGGAGCTTTCGCTCAATTTTTGCTTTCTTATTAGGGATCAAAATCTTGATCTGGATTTTTTGGAATGCTGCTAAAATGGGAATGAATCCTAGAAACAGAAAAGGACATTGTCGGGATTCTGTTCTAGAGAAAATCAGGACTACAGTAGAAAGGAATGGGATCCTGTAGGGTGTGAGGTTTATTATCGTTTTGGTGTGAGTGAGCAGTTAGACACCAAACCTGCAAAACAAAGAATGACCTCAATCATTAACATGCATATACAGGATCCTTTAGACTACATAGTCAAAGGGCCTTTTTACGCCTGGTCACTTCATGTGTTGTCTCTGATCCGATAGCTATCTGATTTGTTAAAACTCCCCCATTTACATCAGGCCACATAAACGCGTCTCGGCGAATCGGACATCGATCCGATCTTTTTACTCCCGCCCAAAATGCAAATCTATTTTACCTCATTTCCGGGGTCATTGAAATGGAACACGCTTTGGTGTATGCAGTTGCCTCAAAAAACAGCATTTACTGTTTGCTACATTTTATGACCCAACTAGACACCTGGGTGAAAGATCGGAGCCAGCGCTGGTGGGAAAACATATTTGTTTCTGGCGCGATGCAATACTCGGGAGTCACCTGCGAGTGACGTACTTCCGTTTGGGAGGAGTATAGCGCTGACGTATGTGGCTTGAACAACCACATGCATTTACACCTGTCCAGTTTCATATGAAATGCTTCCCAGACCTCCTCCTGAAGGGGTTCGATGCGTCTCAAAACTGTTTCGGAGGGCATTTAGACCTGGTCTTTTTACCATCGGATAGCTATCGGATCACAGAAAACGCAAATCTTGTGGTTTAAAATGAGGCTAATTTGGGAAAATACTGTACCTAAAATATCCTTTGCAGGTACAGTTAGGTTGGACAGGCAAGAGGATGAAAAATCACAAACCATTTAGAAACCAAACCAATCTGTATCTCTTGACCTGCCTCACATCCTGTTTTCACCCCCCCCCCCCCCTCTCTCTCTCTCTCTCTCTCTCTCTCACACACACACACACACACACACACACACACACACACTGAGCAGAGTAATTAGATTAATGTGGCAGGACTGTGATGGAGGTCCTGCAGCATCAGCACCTGCCATCTTTCTCTCTCTCTGTAGTATTGATTTGAAAAGCTGCAGATTTTGAAAAGGTGGCAGTGGGAGATGAGAAAAGGGAGGAGGAAGACAAAGAGAAGGAGGAGGAGGTCAGAAGGGAAGCGAGGAGAAAGCTGAAGATATGAGACATAAAGCATAGCTCTCATGACTGCCTGTCATACACACAAAATGGGATTTATTCAGCTTTGGGCGAAAGAGATGCCAATCATCCATCTCTTCCTCACTTCCTCTGCCATTTTATCACAATTCAATTCAATTATAAGGTATAGAACTCAGTCCAGATTCATATTCATATGGAATAATTACAAATATATACCGGCTATGTTTTAGACAGGATATACCAGAACAATGTATTGTGGGCTATATCAATTTTTATCAGTTTTTGGGAAAGATCACAATGTATCTGTCACTTTTTTATCTACGTCGCATTTTTTCACTAGGCATCGTTGCGTCCGCCGCCTCGACGTTTAGCTAAATAACAGCTAGCTTACTAACTTCAATTTTGCTAGATAAGATATGAGGCTACGTTGTTTTGTCTAATCACCAGAATGACATCTGGCACTGTATAAAATACAAAGAAATGTTATGTCTACTTAAATTTGTAAACGTACACACATGTTTAGATCTCAAAATGTCCCTGTCATCCAATTGCAGAAAATGTTCTTTATTATTGGTACATAGATTATTACTATTTAGATTGGTTTTTACACTTTTTCACTTAAAAGCAGCACATTTTGTACTTATGCTCATTTGATGAGATCACAAGATAAACTTGAGAGCTTCAACATTCAAATTATTAGAGAATAAAATGGACACTGGGATCCAGATCCTGTGCAATGTTCCAGGGCCAACAGTAGAATATTTCAAGTCACTGTACTGGATAATATACGGAATGCACACCGGTTGGCGCTATTTTGTATTTTTTGTATTTATCCTGTGTGTTTTGTATCGATTTTGTCTCACACTGTTTGCACTAGGTTTCACACAATGCACTTTATGTGGCTAGGACAACTTAGTTTAAGAGAGGGAACAAGGCTTTATGTTTTATGTAGCACCATAGTCCTGGAAAAACCTCGTTTCATTTCATTATGTCCTGAGTCAGCTACAGTATATATGGCTGGAATGACAATAGAAGCTCCTTGACTTGACTTGACTTGACTTGACTTGACTTGACTTTAAGACGCCATGGGCAAACATTGTAAGAGCAATAATCAGCAAATAATACATAAATGAGGCTACATTAGCAGATACGTTAACAAGATGGTCAAAAAGGAAACTCAAAATGCAGGATATTGACACGGTTTTATAGAACCAGACAACCATATGCTTATACACTATAGACTATTTCAATAGTTCATGTCCATTCATTAAACATGCACAATTATTTAATGTAAAGCTGTCAAACAAAATGATTAGCTAGTAATTGACGAATCTCTGTGAGTATTCATTTGAAATGGTAACTCTGGGGTTATTGACCTCTGCTGGCAGGGAGGTGTGTTGTCCTGTGTTGTTGTGCTGATTTAAAAATATTGACAAGTTTTGCTGCTGGGAAATACATCTCTGAGAGCACGACAGTCCAAAAGAGTGCCATGTGCTAACATTATATTGTATAATACAATGCTAATGCTTATATTAATTTGCTGGTGTTGTAATATTCAGGACTCTATGTCCATTTGTCTGTCGTCTTCCATCACTATTTCTTTTTCCTCCTTCATTCCCTTTCACTCATCTCCAAGAATGAGTGGTACATGTGTGTGTGTGTGTGTGTGTGTGTGTGTGTGTGTGTGTGTGTGTGTGTGTGTGTGTGTGTGTGTGTGTGTGCTGTATGTGTTCCTACAGTGCCAAACACACACTTGAGTAAAGAAAACAGCGTTACTAAGTAGACCCTTGAGACAAAGCTAGCTAAAACCCAGCCTTGAAGACTGAGCTTGTGTGAGTGGTTTATGGTTTAGTGTGTGGAATTTTACGTGACTCAGCTAATACACAGCGGTTTGCAGTGTAGTATCTGGGTAGAAGGTAGTTCAAACATTTTAACAGAGCATGTGCTGAGCATAATGCAAAAAGAAATGAAAAATACGTTATGAAGTTCATCAGCATTAGAATTAACAGCGCACTGTTCCTGGAACGTTAATCGCAATCAAGTGCGTAATTAGTTCATTACGATTTTCTTGTGTTTTTTTTTTTTTTTTTACCACTCGTGAATACGAACTTGTGTCTCTGCAGGTGACCTGAATCAGATCTTGAATGTTGAGATTTTGATTAAACGTGGGTGCTGTAACAGTATAGAACAGATGAGCCCAGACCTGGAGTGTAGTATGATTACTACAGTAGTATAAATGAGTG
>NC_062542.1:4779851-4794851 GCF_022655615.1 Tachysurus fulvidraco
TATGGTGTGCCCACCTTCTCACCCGCGCAGGTACGGCTTACCTGTCAACTTCCAAGCCATGGTGCTGCAGCCCAATAAGAAGAACATGAAGAAGCTGAGGGAAGTGCTGTATGAGCTCTATAAGCATCTGGACAGCAGTGCTGCTGCTATTATTGATGTAAGTGTTAATTGAAAGTTACACACGCGCACACACACACACACACATACACACACACACACACAGAGGCCCCATCTTCATTTTGATTGGTTATGGAATGGGACCAATGTTTTCTCCAAGAAAAACAAAGAACCATTATTTTATGTTCAGATATAGAGAATAAGGTCAGACTTTCTGCACAAAGAGGTTAGCAATATTGCCCAAATATATATATGAGTGCAAAAGTTTGTGCACCCTGACCTTAAATCGTTACGTTAAAACAGCCGTTTATCCGAAGCTGTTTTAAATCGCGCTAACCTTAAACCATAGGTACTATTTCATAGTCTCTATAGATAAAACACACACTGAACACACAAACTAGGTCCTTAAATACAAAGCATCAGGTGTATTTATCGTTTTAATGTAAAAATTTATGTAATTCCAGGACACTCCAGTTTAGACGGAGAGGCAGATATCAGCAATCGTACGATTTTTAATTTTTAATACAAGTTTTTTTTTTTATCTTCTGTGCTTTCTCTAGCAATCTGCTATGGACATTCCCGGGCTGAATCTGAGCCAACAGGAGTATTATCCCTACGTCTACTACAAAATCGACTGCAACCTGCTCGACTTCAAATAGTCCACAACAGTTATCTAACATTGCACGCTGTCACATCCCTCAGCTTTGTGGTTCAGTCCTAGTGAAGAAGTGTGAGATGATGTTTCATTGAGTTGTATATTTATCCTCCCGTCTCTCTCTCTCTCACACATGCACACACACACACACACACACATTCCTGTTCATTCCTGTTCTTTTTGCTCTGCTGCTCACTCCAGTGTGTGTGACTGCTGTCCTCATGTTTACAGGATTTTTTTTTTTTTAATGTTTCAAATCTCTCTCTCTCTCTCTCTCTCTCTCTCTCTATATATATATATATATATGTAAAAGAAGCAATTCTGTGTTTTAAGATGTAAGGGCGTGCTTTGTGTTTGTTCCATTTCAGAATCATTAATAGATATTTTATCGTGTGAGGACGCTGGTGTCTTTACCTTCTCCGTATCAGTAGTTCCACGCTATGGAACGAACCGTGTTACAAATGATACGATGACAAACGTGTTGTGTAAATTTGGTGTTGATGAAATATAATATATATGTCAAAAATATCGTGTTCCTTCCCTTGTATTTTTTTTTTGGATTATTTTAAACTCGTTAGGCGAAATAATAAACCCTCCATAATTTATATATAGTCGTTTTTATTTTAATTAATTTAGTTTAATTATAATTTCTATAGTAACAGCTCACTCACAAGGACTTGTATGGTGGTATTGCTTATAATTTTAGCCCAGTAACGATCAGGAGATGTTTGTTTAACATTTATGGAAGGAATCTCCCATGCCAGAGCTTTGGAACTATTAAGAAATCATGCCTAACAGTTTCACTGTTACTTATAACAAGCATATATAAAAAAAAAAGAAAGCTGCCATTACTTTAGCAATAACAGGAACTAATCTGCTCTCCAGAGGTTCCACGACCTCGAATGGAATCAAATGAATTTAGAAGGTCCGAGTTAAAGGTTTTTGCATTTGTTTATTACGATCGTCCAGATTTTGGGAAACAAAAATAATTAGTCACAGATCCAAAGCACAAGCACAGATTTACATGCAATTGCCAGTCGTTCGTACGAAGGTACGGATTTAGCCGCAAGTCTTTCTTAAAAACTTCAGTCACGAGGAAAGTCCATCATAATCGCATGCACCGAAATGCATAACACGGTGCGGACACCGAACTCCATGTGGTTCCGTCTCAGATCCAGTTTGGTAGGAATGCCTGTTGAAATGAAACGATGAAGGTCTTGCTCACAGGTCTATATTGTGCCTCGTGGTTCTCTGAACTCACCACGTCCTGGTGAGTCAGTCCTTACAGGAATAATTAAAACAGCATATCAAGTCTAAGGACTCTGGTGTGATTTAGTCGTGTTGTGCTTCGCTCCAGTTGCAGTAAGGAATCCGTGAACCATCAGTAGCTTTATGGAACAGAGGAAGGCTATAATTATAAGGCGAAAAAGCAGATTAGATTTAATGAGATTAAAAGATTAAATGAAGGAAATATTTCTGTAAGGGGAAAAAAAAATTCTCTCTCAAATAAGCTACCAGGCATCACTGATGTTCTCTGGCAAAAATAAAATTAATTATATATATTTATAGCGGTTTTAAAGCAATCCTGTAAGTTACTCTGGCAGTAAATGAAAAACTAAATATTACAGTGAAAATAATTTGTGTTATACATCTAAGAAGTAAATTATTGCTATGACATATGTTGTCATAACGTATTGTGAAACGATGCAGAAAATAAGCGCATTTTTAACGTAAAATTTATTACAATTTTCGGTCATAAACTTTTAAAAGAATAACACGAAAACCTGTAATCACAGAAAAACTGTCGAATGATTCAGGTTCCTTAAAGAAGGTATTAGTTGAGGTACAAAAGGGTGTTATTTACTGTTATGTTCAAGTTGAGAAATCGTTATGTAACGTCGATTTGCCGAATCATCTATGAAGATATTTTGATAAAATTGTGTTGTGCTTTTTAGAGAACCCCTGACTTAAATAAAACACCGTCACTCAAAACCGAGTCTTCGGTATGAGACATATGGTCATTTGTGCAGATGATTAATATCTCGATGTTCTGGAGAATAAACAAGAATAAGTTAAGTTTAGAGACTTGTAAAAGTTAGTAGCTTTAAGGCAAATAAACAGTTTGTTATATGAAGACTACAAAAAACAAACAAACAGACAACCTGTACATTTAGGTCCTTTTATAAAACACAATTTAGTTATTTCAGTTATTTCAATTAAATACTATTGACGATGTTTATATGAAAAAAAACAAAGGACAGACAAATGCTAAAGACCAACGACTTTAAATAAATGGAGGGTTTTATATTTACTACCAGATAATGTGAAGAACCAACATGGCTACCGGTGACACTTCACGTCAAACAGCACTGCCGCTGGTAAACATCTCATCACTACGTCGTTTGGGATTAGGTTATTCGAAGAGGATTTGAATAATCTAGGACTGGCAACAAGGCTTCATTACAACATCCCACATCATTGGCTAAATAACAGCATGTCAGTTGATTCATAAAAAAATAAATACAGCTTGATCAACGATCTGTACACCTGCAGCAAATACACGTATTTACACGACGAAACCGAGGCCGTCGTACATCGCGCGACTCCCAGGGTACGACGAGGCGTGTGTCCATAATCGGTTTTATACCACGGAGGAAAAATCCTGTCAGAAAACTTCTTCACAAGTCTACTTTTTATTTACTGAATAATTTAGTGTTTTCCTTGAGAAAATTCAACACGAACAACCCTGTATTGACGTCTTCGGATATTTACAGTTAACTTTTTCCCTCAGTGTCACTATTTTTTTTAAAAGGCGCGTGTGTTTACAGAAGCCGAGTTAGCATTCGAAGCTAATTGTATTTCGATCGTGATTTTAGCCGTACGGAGCATTTTTTGAGTAATTGACCGAGACGTCTGAGGTAAATTATGACATTCTCTACAGCTTCGTCTGGTTTGTGTGTTCTTACTTTGTTTACATCCTTTACAACAAAAGAGTTCCAGGTTACTTGCTAGCTAGCTAGTTAAATTCTTCACCTCGGTCATTAACTAGCCTCTGTATTTCTTACTTGTTTAGCAGCGGTGCTAAACAGCAAACCATAAAAATGGCAGCTGACTAAATTTAATGAATGATAAATTTATTTGCACATAATGTTCTATGATGTATGAATAAATAAAAGTATTGGCACCCTTGGATTTGGTTGTGATCACAGAGCAATAAGCTTATTTTCTTTCTGTTCAGTAGTGGACAAGCACCAGGGATAGAATTGGGGATTATTTGGTGATGATATTAAAAACTATTCAATTATTCAACTACTCGTTCCTGTCGTAAACGATCGTGTATATTTAAAGTTCAAAAATATCGATAGATGTTTGTGTAGATGTATTCCTGAGTCAAAGTGACAGTTTTTCCTTTTTTCTTTCCTTAAGATATGTACAAAATGAAGGATTTCTGAAAGACAGCTTCCCTTATGTTGTTTTCTGAATGGGACAGACTTTGTCTCAGGAACTCTGGAAATGTGGAGACATTTTGGACTGTCGACAGGAACAGCAACAAAAACATCATGCATATCTTCTGACTGATTATGAACACACGCCGACTTGTACGTACACCTGAACAAATCTCTTCAAGAAGTCGTCCTTCAGATATTTTAGTCACCCAATACACAGCCAACAGCTCACGTTGTAGTAATCTCCAGGACAAACACAGAGACACGAAGACTCCACTTTAGGAATGACGTCATCTAGGCCAATTTATTTTTCTTTAATAGCGTGTTTTAGACCTCATGAATGGTTCTCTCGGACGGTCGGTATTCGGATCCTGTGGACGAGGACTCGATGAACGAGTGCGTCTTGCGCTTCATTCGGCTGCGTTTGGTAGCCAGGGAGAGGCTGTGCTTGCTGGATGAGATGATGTCAGAGATGAACTTCTTGCAGTCCACACACACCTCCATGGTGCTCCAGTCTTCAGTCAAGTCTTTGGGTAGCTCGATGTCCTCGCGTGAAGATGAAGCTGACGACTGACGTGATGACTTGGACAGTCTGTGTGGTATGGAGGGAGAGGTGAAAGAAAAATAATGAAAGAAATCAAGTAATTGGATTTGGTTGAACACTGAACCTGAGTGTAAGAACGTAAGTCACATCAAGCTGGAAAAACAGTACTTCCTAGATCAAGCTGTTCTTGTAATCAGAAATTAGTTTTTCCCACAACAATGCAAAAAACACACCAAAATTAATAGCTATGCTCTAACATCTGGTTCTGGAAAGGAGACCTCTGAGAACCAGGACCCTTCACTTGTGCCCCCTTTCCACCAGAAAGAACCGGGTGCTGGTTCAGAGCTAGTGCTGATGCTGGTTTGAAGTTGGTTCCACTGGCGATCCTTCTAAGAACCGGTTTGCCTTTCCATGGGCTAGAGAGCCATTTTAGAGCCGAGTCTGACGTCAATGTATACATCATCTTTCCCAGCAACGTTAGCGCAGCAGCGGCAAACACAACATCAACAATGGCGGATGTTGCTTTACTGTTCATGCTCATGGCTTTGCGAACCTACGTTGGCATCCAAACGCGGGCGAATCCAACGTGTACGTGCAGCTCTGTGTAATTTGTATAAACGGAGGTTGCTCTCGAGAATAATGGAAAGTACATAACATTATTTTATAATGAACACAGAAAAAAGTTAGCCTTAGCATGTAGCTACCTACTATCATGTGTGCTGATAATTGATCATACTGTGGAAAAGTAAACGTGTATTAAACATTAGTATACTTAAGTTACATTATCAAAGGCGTTAACAGTAGCCCCGCCCCCAGGTGCTAACAGTAACCCTGCCCCAAGCTCCGCCCCAGCTCCTGACGTAAGCGGTTCTTAAGTCTAGACTAGCAAAGTTTTGGTGCTAAATAAGAACCACATTTCCCGGTTCAGAGCCTTTGGGTGTCGAAAAAGAAAGAACTGGTTCTAAATTAGGCTCTGGGTCCGAACCAGCACTCAAACTGCCTCGGTGGAAAAGGGGCAACTGTGACTGAACAACACAACATGATACAGTTGAGGCCCACTTACACTACCTGCTCATGGTGCGCTGAAGGGTAGGCCGGCGCTGGCTTGTGCTCGTCTTCTCTGTTTTGTCTCGGGACAGTGTGGAAGTAGACGGGCCAAGAGAGTAGATGGGTAGGCTGCTGTACGGCTTAGAAGGCAAACGAATCTGTGACAGTTGGGGAAAAAAAAAAGTTTGAGGAAATATGGTCCCAGTTTTGAGAACTTGTGTGTCAATTTTGTAAGTCCTCTAAAGTCGAGAATTAAAGACCAGGCACAAGAGCTTATATCGTTTATATCGAGGACCTTAAAAGGACAGCTAAACTTTCTCTCTCATTTAATTCTTCAAATTGAATAGAAATTCTTTTAACTGATTCCCGCCTCCGCCTTGTGTGTGTGGAGTTTGCATGTTCTCCCCGTGCCTCGGGGGTTTCCTCCGGGTACTCCGGTTTCCTCCCCCGGTCCAAAGACATGCATGGTAGGTTGATTGGCATCTCTGGAATATTGTCCGTAGTGTGTGTGTGTGAGTGAATGAGAGTGTGTGTGTGTGCCCTGTGATGGGTTGGCACTCCGTCCAGGGTGTATCCTGCCTCGATGCCCGATGACGCCTGAGATAGGCACAGGCTCCCCGTGACCCGAGAAGTTCGGATAAAGCGGTAGAAAATGAATGAATGAATGAATGCATGTATAACTATTAGCCTGCCTCCGAACCCTTAAGGTAAACTTTTTCTAATAGAGTTTGCGGAAAGTTCACTGGAAATAAAATGGCTGACGGCGGCACGTAGTACATTAGCGTTTTACCGGAGAAGGAGCAATATATAGTATATAGTATAACTCTACTTTTAGAAATATCAGCTGTGAACTGAACAGAATTTGAGACTTACCTTCTTACAGCATTGTGAACACACAGGTCTGCAGGAAGGAAGGGAAAAATCTCTGATGTAAAAACTGTAAACAACTCGTCTACGTCTCAGACTTCATAACCGATGGCTGATATTTTACCTTTTGCAGAACTGGCAGGTGTAAGACCAGGTAAAGAAGGAGAACCGTTTAGTTCGACAGCAGAAGCAGAGCTGCAAAACAAACAAACAAACAAATAAATAAATAACATTTTTAAATGATTTTCCCTTCAAACAATTGAAATACTTCTCGAAATTATTTTCTTTCAAAAATATCTGTGAGAAAATGTAAGAATATGTGCTATCTGCCCTCTTCCGCATACCTGTTCACTCTAATGCCCAGGATTGGCTAGAGTTGCTGTGACTGACAGTGGAAAGAGATTATGCCCCTCCCACCTAGGGGCTTTTTACACTTCGTGTTTTCTCTGATCCGATAGCGATCTGATTTGTTAAAACTGTTCCACTTACATTAGGCCACATAAATGAGTCTCGGCGAATCAGATATCGATCCGATCTTTCTACTCCCGCCCAAAATGCAAATATATTGTACGTCATTTCCGGGGTCATTGAAATGGAACACGCTTTGGCGTACGCGGTTTTCAGAATGCAATTAAAAAGAAGATGAAAAAACTTGTTACGACGTTTATGCTACAAAAAAAAGCATTTACTGCAGTGCATTTGTTTCTGCAAATGACTCACGACTCATGAGTCACTCGCGAGTGACGTACTTCCGTTTGGGAGGAGTATAGCGCTGGCGTATGTGGCTTGAACAACCACATTCATTTCCATCTGTCCAGTTTCATCTGAAACGCGTCCCAGACCACCTCCTGAAGGGGTTCGAGCGATCGGATTTATATCCGTCTCGAAACCGTTTCGGAGGGCATTTAGATCTGGTCTTTTTACCATCGGATAGCTATCGGATCACAGAAAACGCATGAAGTGTCCAGGGGTAAAAAGCCCCATAGACAGTGTGGCTAATAATACTTGAGTGCCTTTTAATACCCTTTGTCTGTGTATTTCTTAATCACTGTTACATATTCTCTCAGTGATTCGTCTGTTACGTTACTTATACCCGTAGGGTGTTACGTAAGCGGTTCTCCGTCCTTACCTTTCCTTTCTTCAGAGCGTTGTAGATGTCTTTGTACTGTTGAAACTTCTCTAGCTCGGCTTTGACCAGGACCTGTCGGATGTGCATCACCTCCTCCACCGTGAGGGACAAACACTCCACTGGGAAGCAGAACTCCTCCTGCACACCCACACAGTGAGCGGTTTAACACACACGAGACAGACGCATTACAGAGGAATCCAAGTTCACGGTCACAAACAAACAAAAAATACAACCTACATGTTTGTGTTTACTCAAATTTGTGGTGTTTTGGAAATACATTTTTTTTCATTGAATAAAATTTGCATGCGCAAGTTCTTTATTGACCCACTAAGGATCTGGAGCTCTGTCTGCACGGAGGGAGGAACTGCCGGACGTTGGTGGGCGTCTCCTTCTCTATGGAGTGCCTCCTCTGTGCTGCCTGCTTCCTCTCTGGCTGCGGTGTGGAGGAGATGGGCAGGAACATGGGCGGGGCTAAAGACAGCAGATATTCGACATTATTAATAAAATACTTTATATGTCACTGTCTGTCACTGCAAGTGAAGAACTCACTCTTCTTTCCCACCGCAGACTCCGGTGACGTGTCCTCGACTATCGGTGTGGAGATACTGGAGCTGCTGGCTGACTTTTGACCCACTGACTCATCCTGCAGAATGGAACAGACTCCGATTAAATAAATTATTATTCATTCTATAGATTTTTAAACGAGGTTTTCCTTTGCATACGCTTACGTCCGAGTCCGAGCTGCCCAGTTCGGCGAGAGTGGGAGCGTGGAGTCTTTTCCTCTGGAAGCCGCTGGCGCCGTTTGTTCGGAGCGACGAGCCGTTAGCTAACGAGAGTGAACTGGATGCCTTTCTCGCTGCATCGAGGGCAGAAACATCTGTACAAAGTGACACGATTTCTGTCACACGATAAAACGTTGGGACGTACAGGCGCATGAGTTTGTGTTAGAGAAGGTGAGAGTGAAGCCGAGTCCACAAGCTGGTGTTACACACACACACACACACACACACACATACAGTATGTGCAACGTGTAATTCACACAATATGCTCAGATGACCATGTTTTGTGGATTTTGAGACTTGTCCCTCTGACAGATCTTGTCAGCTGAGCACATCATCATTTGTATCATGTATAAAAAACATAACTTTTTAGAAATAGTTCCCAGATTAGATCCGAGTCATGGTTTATTCTATTAAATCAGGGCTTTCGGGTGAACCGCTATCGACACAAAAGCATGAAATGATATGATACGAGTTGCACGTTAGACTGAAGCGTCACGGACAAACCAAACCAAAGGGATCGGGTCACACCGAGAACAGGACACAGGCAGAAACGTGGCTTTACCTGAGGAGTCAAAACTCTGAGACGTGCTAAGCGGCCGAATTACTGCAAGGACAAAACAGTCAACGGGTTAAAACAGGCAGATTTTCCTGGTACTGTACATTAGAAACAGTGGAGCAATCTCTCTGATCCGGCTATATTTTTGTCCATTTAACTCTTTATCTAAACTTTTAACTGAGTGACGTCTAGATACCAGAGGTGGGAGTAAGTCACACATGTGCATGTCACAAATAAGTCTCAAGTCATGAAAGTCAAGTCAGTCAAGTCGAGTCTTTTTTTTAATATTTGTCAAGCGATCTCAAGTCTCAAAAAAGTCTGCGTCGAGTCCCCCATCTCTGAGTCATTTAACTCAAGTCCGAGTCAAGTCAAAGTCAAGTCGAGTCTCTTTTTTAACATTTGTCAAGCAAGTCTCAAATTTGTGAATTAAGTCTGACTCGAGCCAAGTCACATGACTCGAGTCCCCCATCTCTGCTAGATACATTCGGCCTCGTGTGTTAAACGATTCGTAAACACATCGAATTTGTAAATACATCAATTAAAACAAACCAAAATGTACATATAAGATAAATATATACTAGCTATAAATTCCTAGTTATTTAGAAGCTGGTGAGTAAAAGAGCTGCAACGGTTTCATTGTAGATGTTTATTTGGGGTATTTAAAGGAAACTTCATGGCTTCATCCCTTCATCATTTGCATGGATTACTGCACTTTTACAACCATCAAACGCATTGCATGAAAACTGTTGTTTTATATTATCGGCATTAACGTTAACAAGAATTAATAAAAGTAAGCCGACACGAACCGATAAATTATGACGAATAAAAAAAATATCCATTTATGACGAAAGAAACGGCCGTGTGTGTGTGTGTATGTGTGTGCTTGTGTGTATATGCATGCACACAAGCACACACATTTCACGCTTTGATTTTTGATTATATATTAGTATAATTTCTTAGTACGTATTTTCTTTACCGTAAAAAAAATAAATAAAAAATAAATAATAGTGACTCAAAATAACTTCCAATTCTGCATTTCAGACTTGACCCTGATGGTTCGTTTCGTGCTTTCAGCCGTACTGAGCGCACGACCGATTATGCAGGTTTGTGGGCGTCACTAAATACAAACGAGTCACACTCTGTGGGGCGTCTATATATACACTGCAAGATAGGGCCGGGCGATAAAACGATAACGATATGTATCGTGATAGTCACGTGAACGATATCAATAAAAAATAAAACGTTCGATATTTTTTGTTCTTCGTCGGAAGAAAACAGAGGTTGCGAAGCAAGTTTGGTTGCATTAACAAAGGCACTGGCTCGCTGGTAACCTGGCAACATAGGGAGTGACACGCTAACAGCCAATCATGTAACATGGTTGTGCCATATCGTTGTCTCGTGCTGGTCTGCTGGATTCCTCTTCAGTAACCGGCGACTGATAAGCAGAAAATGAGCGCAATATAAAAGTGAATAGTTCAACTTCAAGCATGATTAGAGTAAGAATAACTTAGAGTTACTTTTTCATATTTCTGCAGGTTTTATATTTCAAATGATGTTACTGTACTGTATCAGGTTTGTTTTTTATATTACAGATGTATCTCAGTCTACCTCAGTTTTATTTCTGTTTACAAAACACTACACATATTTTATACCAGAAGGTGAACAGCTAGTGAACTTCACTAAATTCTCAGGTTTCTATGTTTATATTTAACACTTTGCACTATTTTATTACACTTTATTAAGCATTTATTACATTTTCTTTCATTTTGCACCTTAAATGTTAAGAGATAATAGTTAAGTGTTCATTGTGACTTTAGACTTATGTTTACATTATAATTATTTGAGGTTTCCTGCTTGTTGACATTTCTGTCTTAATAAATGAGGGGATTCTGATCAGAGGAAGGTTAAGTTTACAATAAAAATGTTTAAATGTAATATATTTTTCTCCTGGTCCTTATTTTAAATGTGTCTTTTAAAAATATCAATAACTATCGATATGACCGATAAGAAACACTGATATCGTGATACAGTTTTCAGCCATATCGCCCAGCCCTACTGCAAATACTAAATATATATGTATTTAACACTGATGTCTGCTGAGTGACTGGGGCAGCAATGATTAGTGAGCTACAGGAGTCTAATGAGCATCTTTAAATCAACAATTTTTGCCCCAATTGTCAATTTGAAAATACTTTAGAAAGATATACAGCATTTTATCATCATGAGATGATTATATATACACACACATACACACTAATATATATATATATATATATATATCACACACACACACACACACACACACACACGTTAATCAAAGCCCTGTATCAAATCACACACTACAGCAGTTTTTACTTTTGACTGTGTCCAGTTTCTACTCTCTGTATCCTTTTTATTTTTGTTGATTGGAGTAAATTACTGTAATGTTTGTAGTTCTGTCTGTTACTGATTCTCAAAAATGTGAATGTGGACCACGTGCGATACAAAAGTACAGGATATGGGACACTGTCTTAGATGCTTGTGCGCACGTGTGTGTGTTTGTGTGTGTGTTTGCAGTCTCACCCATTCTGCTCCTGCGAATCTGGTCAGGTGACACTGGGCGGAGTTTCCTCTCGGATTTGATCTCCTCCAGGATCCTTTCGTGGAGGCTTGGAGGACGTTCCACCTGAGGCTTTAGCTTACGTGCTGCCACCTGTATGTGTGCACAAACAACCACACACACAGACACACACGCATGCATATACACACAAGCACACACATACACACACACACATATACACACACACACACACGCATATACACACAGACACACACAGACACACCCGCATGCATATACACACAAACAGACACACCCGCATGCATATACACACACACACACATGCATATACACACAGACACACACAGACACACCCGCATGCATATACACACAGACACACACATACACATACTGTTCAGCTGAACATAAATGCACACATAAGATAAAGTACCAAATAAACCTAATACACCAGCATTAACTCACATAACCAAGAAAGCCACACAACACTATATTATAGTTGGAGTATTCAACAATGGCTTTTGTGTGTTTTTAGTATATTGATGAGTGTGTGACCGAACTCACAGGATTGAGTGGAGGTCTGGATCGGATGAACTCCAGGATGACCTCGTGTGCGCTCTTCTTTAACCGAGGAGGAATGTCTCCCTTCACCTGCATGACACACACACACACACACACACACACACACACACACACACACACACACACACACACACACACACGCCTTATTAGCCTGTTTTACATTTGGTCTGATTACCATGTGAGACAGCCACAAAGCGTATAACCTTTTTTTTTTTTGCAGCACGTTCGGGCTCAAATAACAATACACAGGAATGTCAGTTTCTGTCTTTGAGGCGTATCAGATTCTTTACCTCTGTGTATTCAGACACCAAGTACTAAGAAAGTTCTAGAAAATCCAGCCAAGGTAATAATGTACTGCTTTATGTTCAACACTGCATCACCACTGAACCAAGGTAGGATACACCCTGGACGGAGTGCCAACCCATCACAGGGCACGCACACTCTCCTTCACTCACACACACTACGGACAATTTTCCAGAGATGCCAATCAACCTACCATGCATGTCTTTGTACCGGGGGAGGAAACCGGAGTACCCGGAGGAAACCCCCGAGGCACGGGGAGAACATGCAAACTCCACACACACAAGGTGGAGGCGGGAATCGAACCCCCAACCCTGGAGGTGTGAGGCGAACGTGCTAACCACTAAGCCACCGTGCCGCCCCCGGATTTATCTTTAGTTGTCAAAAATTATTTATTATTTATCTACTTATATTAGAGTAGGATACTGATTCTGTGATTAATGTGACTTTTGTGGTAAAAAACAAAAACAAAAAACGTTTTCTTCACCATGACTTTACGTAGTTTGTAGCGTTTGGCGCGGATGTCGTCCATGAGCATTTCGTAGGGTGTGAGCTGAAACTCGGTGGGCAGAGGGTTATACTGCCGTTCCTGCACCTTCTTCAGCTTTACGCCGGTCCTCAAGTCCCTCATCACCTGCACCCAGAACTGTGCCTGCACAACATGACAAATTCACCATGATTGCTTTTGAGCTTGTTGAGATCCATGTCCTGCTATAACATTATGTAATGCTCTACTAAAACACCTGAGAAGTCTAATAAGTGTCTCTAGAAAACCGTTCACCGTTCACCTGTGACATCGGTTTCGGGACGGGTATTCAAACGACGGCCTTGATGATGATTCACTCACCCAGTCTGCGTTCTGCAGCTCGTTCAGGTCTCTGGCCGAATCGACGGTCGAGTCGCCTTCCATCTTCTGCAGGTTCTGATCGATCACATGCGAAAGAACATACTTCTGAGTATTTACGTCTTCCGCTCATAACGAAGGAAGTGTGGCTTATACTGTACGTCGACGTTAATCGAAACAAATCAGATTCCTAAGTTGACGTTTAACAGAAATGTTTTTGACGCTTCTAACAATACTTCTCAGATCTCTTCTCATCCGTGACCTGGATTTAGATGCAAAATGCTGTATTTGAGTAGTTTCCGGTGGCCTCTGTTCACGTTCATAATAAAAAAGGTAGTATTTAGAGAAGCTTTTTTTTTCTTTCTTTTAAACACTGGGCTTTTTCTTCAGACACGCAACAAAAAGCCTGTAACAATAAACCCCTATGGGAACAGACAGACCCGCCTTTAAGAGACAAAACATGCAGGAGTAGAGGAACGTCTCATCTTACACATACACACAATTCCAAACTGGTAACCCAGGACGGCATCGACGGTGTAAGCGGGTCGGCGTGGAGGTCCTAAGATCCTCAGCACCGTTCGTATAAGAAACCGCTTGGCTAAACGTGCTTAGTCTTAAATCTTAGCTAAATGCTCGTGCGTATTTTATTTAGCTTGAATTACACACAGTTTTAATAACAGTTAACTGAAACCTAATGCATATTAATGAGCTTAAATGGAAGATCTTAAATAGCTTAAAGTGCTGCTTCTTTTAAAGCTAGTACAGATGACATAATGATTTATTATCATTATTATTATCATCACACGCACGCACGCACGCACACGCACACATGCGCGCACACATTTCTATTTGTGCGACAGATCTTAATCATGTGACCGTTGACTCTTCATCTCGTTTTAAGATGTTAGTGTGACGCACCGATCAGAAACGGTTAAGACGGCGTCACGGTCCGGACGTTTTCCTCACCTCTTTTGCGCTCCTGATTTTTTTCAGAAATGTCCGCAGTTCCATGGTTTCAGCATAAAGTGCGCGACACACGGCCCGGTAGTGATCTGGGGCGTCGGCCGGGCTCGGGAGGTGCATCGTGCACAGCTACGGGACCACAAAATGACAGAAATATCAACCCAAAAATTTCAGAGCATCCGTGCAAATAATCTTGTACTTTAGGGAAGATAAAATCCCAATTTAGGTTAAAAGAACTGAACCCAATGAACCGAAAGATACTTGGTAAAAGTTCACAGGAAACCTACTGAATTTTGTATTTCCTAAATATCTAGATAAATAAATTAACCACTACACTACCACCTTGATTAATCTGCCTGATACTGTAAGAGCAGTGGTGTGGATCAGACTGTTGTCGATCAGAGGATCAGGGTTCAAGCCCCAGGACTGTCAATCTGCCACTGTTGGGCCCTTGAGTAAGGCCCTTAACCCTCACTGCTCCAGTTGTGCCGTATCACGACTGACCCTGTGCTCTGAGCCCAAACCTCCAATGTTGGGATACGTGAAGAAAGAATATATTAACTAACTGCAATTCTATTTGCTCTGTTACATTGCACCATTAAGCCTGAGCTATA
>NC_062542.1:4799851-4854851 GCF_022655615.1 Tachysurus fulvidraco
CCACTTTGGAGCGGTAAGGGTTGCATCACACGTTCTGGGGAATTATTTCTTTAATACAGATAATACAGATTATGTAGATAGTTTGAAATTGTAGGTTCGGAACTTTCCTGCTTTTAGCTTGTATGCCGACTCTTTCTATCTAACTAATAAGTAACTACCAGATAAAACACTCACACGATACGTCTGAGAGCGGTGAAGCTGTGTAGTCTGTTAGGGAGGCGAATTAATCAATACGCATTAAGACCAGATTTTCTCGCAATTAGTTACCTTTGCTCCTCTGTGACTATCGTCGCCGTAAGCCTCGCTGTGAGATAAAGGCCAAGGCCACTTGAAATGTAAATGATAAGATTTATGTCGGGTGATAACAGTAGATAACTCTGACTGGTCTGTAAATGTCATCAGCAGGAAATCTTTCATGTCCCAGCATGATCATTTCCTCTCTCTGAGAGCTTTGGTGAAATACTTTAGGAAATAATCCTAATAGCTCTAGTAATAAATCCATCAAGAAGAAGAAAAAGAAGAAGAACAACAACAACAACCTAAACTGTGGAAAAAAGTATCACAGTCTCAGCACAGATATGAATCTGACTTCTGTATCCATCTGCTTCTCTAACGTTATCTCAATAGTCAAAAATACAGTCTACACACACAGCCTCCTAAATCAAACACAGAGAGGAACGGACAGCTTCACTCACCATATCCACAGCGGATGCCGAGTGCTCTTTCCCTGCAGGGAGAAATGAAAGAAGGAAGGTCAGGGTTTGCATGAGGAGAAGAGCACGATAAAACAAACCGGGCATGCAGTGCTTTATATTAACGGTCAGTCAAAAATATCCAAATTGCCAAAAGTTACATACTGCTGCTTTAAATGATAAGGTACAAATTAGCAGTGGAGCTGAATCAGGGATCAGTCAGCTGAGCTTATCTGGGGTTGGAATCAGTCTCTCGACAAAACAAGTGAAAGCAAGATTTAATTCAATTCAATTTTATTTGTATTGCACTTTTTATACAATTAACCTTGTCTCAATGCAGCTTTACAGAACATAAACATAGAACAAAAGGTTAATACAAAGAATAATGTAATACAAAATTCAAAATTAATATTAGATATATGTAAATGTGTTTGTATTTATCCCCAATGAGCAAGTCTGAGGTGACTCAGGTGACTGAGGTGAGGAAAAACTCCCTTAGATGAGGGAAGAGAGATAAAGGAAGGCTGAGATAAAGGAAGAAACCTTGAGAGGAACCAGTCTCAAAGGGGGAACCTCGTCCTCATTTGGGTGACACCGGAGGGTGTGATTATAAACATACAGTCTGACGAATCTATATATATCGATATGTTATAAGTTAAGGCAGTTCAGTCATTGTACAGCTTTACAGCCTGGTTCGCAAAAAGGACATGTGGAATCTCAGCAACCCAGATTTTAGAATATTTTAGTATATTTTCTTTAAATACTCTTACAAATTGTGACTAGCTCATTAATCCTGAGCAATAAGGAAATATATATGTTTGAGTGTGTACAGATATCAGACACACCCATACACATCCTATAATGAGTCACACCTGGGTAATCTTGCTTCAGGCAGGTATGACATTAGCTAAACGTATGTCAACAAAGTCATAACTCAATGTAAATACACACCTAATCTATTAGGTATAATGTTTATCGTGTGTGTGTGTGTGTGTGTGTGTGTGTGTGTGTGTGTGTGTGTGCGTATTCCAATGCCTACAAGTGTATTTAAAAAGAAGAAATAATATTATATTGATATAGTACAAAAAAAATGCTCTTTTTATTATTTTTTTAACCTACACGCATCATAGCGTGTGGTTTAGGAGTCTGTGTGCGAAAGGATTATGGGGAAAAACTGGAATGACTTCCTTTAAGATGTTAAACATTTTTGTATATGTTTTTTTAGTGTATCTAATATGTTTGTGAAAGTAAGATGAGCATAAACCAAATCTGTGCTGAGATCCTATTTATGTTACATAAGGATAAAAGGAACATTTTTGAGAAACTTCACCATAGTGAGTATTGCGATTAACTAGAACATTTTCTTTTTTAGTAATTACCTGAATACAGGCTGAAAAAGAGAGGCTGGTGAGGGAACTATTTATATCTTCTATAAAACACCTATACATAAGATATTACAATAGCTTCTTAAAGACATCAGACATTTAATCCGTCTATAAACAGTTAAAAAAGTGTGACATTCAGTCAACTGTGTAATAATTGATAGATTGCTGTAGAATACGGGGAAGAACGCACTCTAGAAAGGGCAAATCACATGCTGAGGTAAACACACGGAGATAAACAGGCTGAGGTAAACTAAACAGGCTGAGGTAAACTAAACAGGCTGAGTTAAACAGGCTGAGATAAACAGGCTGAGGTAAACTAAACTGGCTGAGGTAAACTAAACAGGCTGAGTTAAACAGGCTGAGATAAACAGGCTGAGGTAAACTAAACTGGCTGAGGTAAACTAAAAGGGCTGAGGTGAGGTACATGGGCTGAGGTACACGGGCTGAGGTACACGGTCTGAGGTACACGGGCTGAGGTAAACAAAACAGTCTGAGGTAAACAAAACAGGCTGAGGTAAAAACCCACTGAAGTAAACAGCCCCTGACTCCTACGTGGCACTGCAGTTGAGATATTTGGCCTGTATTGATAGCAATATATTCCACAATAAGACGTTCATTATATACAAAATGAATGGATGAATTTCAGGGAGTCTATGTGTGTAGAATAAGCATTTGTATAGCTATGTGATAAACGTTAAAGGAATATTGCTGCATATATACATATACTAGTAAATATAGACTTAATATTCAAACACGTGAATCTGAATTGTCCAATCAAAATCAAGGTAATCTGAGCTAGATTGGTGATGATGATGATGATGATGATGATGGTGATGATGGTGGTGATCATGATGATGATGGTATTATACCTTGTTCTATCCTAACAGCTCCGTCTTTATGGATCCTGACATCTCCTGGTCCTCTGACAACCCTGTGCTGATCCGAACGCGATAAATCTCTGCAGCACTGATAACACACAGCCCACGCCTGCTCCTCGTTAATCGGCTGGTCGTACAGCGTTAAAATCTCCTCCAGAGAGAGATCTTCTCCATCCGTGTCCTCCTTCTCCATGGTGTGAGCCACAGGACCCGAAGCGTCCATCAGCTGCTCCGACTTAGCATTCGCTCGAACCTCACACATCCTCCTCTCATTTTAACCGTCATTCAGTGAGAGAGAGAGAGAGAGAGAGAGAGAGAGAGAGAGAGAGAGAGAGAGAGAGAGAGAGAGAGAGAGAGAGACGCAGAACACTGCCGTTCCCTGAAAGCGTCGGTTGATAACTAATCTGGTCGATTGACACTGCGCATGCGCGCAGTTCTTCACAGTTTACGACGCCGCCCGAGGTATAATGCGCATGCGTATCATTTTACATTTTATTGCTGTTAAGGTGTGCAATGTGGATTTATATTACACGTACTTGTTTTTGTTGTGGTCTGGTTTTCACGTTTCTTATAAAATTGTGTTTATTAAAACAAACAAACAAACAAACAAACAAATAAATAAATAAACAGCTGCTTTGGTTACCTGCCTAATACAGTGTCTATAATCACACCCTCCAGTGTCTAATCACACCCTCTGGTGTCTATAATCACACCCTCCAGTGTCTATAATCACACCCTCCAGTGTCTAATCACACCCTCCTGTGCTATAATCACACCCTCTGGTGTCTATAATCACACCCTCCAGTGTCTGTAATCACACCCTCCAGTGTCTAATCACACCCTCCTGTGCTATAATCACACCCTCTGGTGTCTATAATCACACCCTCCAGTGTCTGTAATCACACCTTCTGGTGTCTATAATCACACCCTCCGGTGTCTATAATCACACCCTCTGGTGTCTATAATCACACCCTCCGGTGTCTATAATCACACCCTCCTGTGCTATAATCACACCCTCTGGTGTCTATAATCATACCCTCCAGTGCTATAATCACATCCTCTGGTGTCTATAATCACACCCTCTGGTGTCTATAATCACCCCCTCCAGTGCTATAATCACACCCTCTGGTGTCTATAATCACACCCTCCAGTGCTATAATCACACCCTCTGGTGTCTATAATCACCCCCTCCAGTGCTATAATCACACCCTCTGGTGTCTATAATCACACCCTCCAGTGCTATAATCACATCCTCCGGTGTCATAATCACACCCTCTGGTGTTTATAATCACACCCTCCAGTGCTATAATCACATCCTCTGGTGTCTATAATCACACCCTCCAGTGTATATAATCACACCCTCTGGTGTTTATAATCACACCCTCCAGTGCTATAATCACATCCTCTGGTGTCTATAATCACACCCTCCAGTGTATATAATCACACCCTCTGGTGTCTATAATCACCCTTCCGGTGCTATAATCACATCCTCCGGTGTCTATAATCACACCCTCTGGTGTATATAATCACACCCTCTGGTGTCTATAATCACACCCTCTGGTGTCTATAATCACACCCTCCGGTGTCTATAATCACAACCTCTGGTGTCTATAATCACACCATCCAGTGCTATAATCACATCCTCCGGTGTCTATAATCACACCCTCCAGTGTATATAATCACACCCTCTGGTGTCTATAATCACCCCTCCAGTGCTATAATCACACCCTCTGGTGTATATAATCACACCCTCTGGTGTCTATAATCACCCCTCCAGTGCTATAATCACACCCTCTGGTGTCTATAATCACACCCTCCGGTGTACATATGTGTATTATATATACTATGTGCTAAATACTATGTACATAGAATGGGTAAAATGGTAAAATGTTTTATATACCCTTAGGATATGATGTGGAAAAAGACAAGAATTGCATGTTTAAATGGTAATTGTACTGTAATTTCATTCCTTCCTTAATGTGTTTAATGGCGAGAATAACCTTGCTTTCCTTTTGTGTGAACCGCGCATGCGCAATGCCTTACCGGCAGTTTAAAACTATGGCGCCGACGCAGTGTTTATCACTAACAGAGCAGTGGATAAGGGAAAGGTTAAAGCTTCAACACCAGTGTTTAGGTGAGTTAATTACAGAAGACCTACTCTAAATCCCGAATACATCTTTTTAACGTTTTAAAAGGCCATTCTATTACTTTCGATATTTATTTTATTAACTCACTTGAAGGTTTGTTTATCATGTTAGCTTAGCATGTGATGCTAATTCTCTGTTAATTCTGCTATCTTTTTTTAATTATTCAAACTTAGCGGATGTTCGATCACTGCGTTTGCCAGGAACATACGAAACAGGGAAAATATGTCATTTGGGAATTTCTCTCAAGAACTTTGTTCACTTGAAATGTTTGGATCTTTCTCATAACGCCCTCGTTTCTGTGGAGGTGAGTAATTGTTGGCAAATTCAAGACAAGTCAAGAAGCTTTTATTGTCATTTCAGCCATATTTATCTGGTGCAGTACACAGTGAAATGAGACAACGTTTCTCCAGAACAATAAAACATGAGCTACATAACACAAAGACAGAGATAATACGTTAATCTAGGACTTAATAAGTTAGTCCTAGATACATAAAGTGTATCTGTGCAACCTGGTACAAGCAGCACAGGACACAAGAGACGAGACAGACAGCGCAGGACACAAGAGACGAGACAGACAGCGCAGGACACAAGAGACGAGACAGACAGCGCAGGACACAAGAGACGAGACAGACAGCGCAGGACACAAGAGACGAGACAGACAGCGCAGGACACAAGAGACGAGACAGACAGCGCAGGACACAAGAGACGAGACAGACAGCGCAGGACACAAGAGACGAGACAGACAGCGCAGGACACAAGAGACGAGACAGACAGCGCAGGACACAAGAGATGAGACAGACAGCGCAGGACACAAGAGACGAGACAGACAGCGCAGGACACAAGAGACGAGACAGACAGCGCAGGACACAAGAGACGAGACAGACAGCGCAGGACACAAGAGACGAGACAGACAGCGCAGGACACAAGAGACGAGACAGACAGCGCAGGACACAAGAGACGAGACAGACAGCGCAGGACACAAAAGAGTTTGATACGATGGTGCTGTAGACATGGATGTAGGCAAATTTCTCTGTATTCCAAGAAATAAAACCCCTTTGAACCCTTTTTTTTTTTAGTAATTCCTTGTTGTCCTGCATAACATTTTGTCACCTTGTTGATTATTTTTCTATAACAGTGTGTACTGTCATGACATTATTTTCCGCCTCACTGAAGAGAATTCTGTGCTGTGTGTAATTATTTCCTTGTTGTTTTCCAGGGCATCCTGCATCTAAAGTTGCTCGAGAACTTGAATCTGTATTACAACAGAATCTCCTCTCTTCAGGACATCCTGTCTTTAGGCAGCCTTCAAAATCTCAAGGAACTGGATCTGAGGTTAAACCCAGTTGTGAAAAACCATCCCTATTACCGCCTGAACTTAGTCCAGGCAATCTCTAAGCTCCGGAAACTTGGTACATATTTGTTTTGTTGGTACACTAGAGGGTTGTGTGTGTGTGTGTGAGTGTCTGTGTGAGTGTGTGTGTGTACAGTACGTACATTTTATAGTTTACTTGTTGTTCTGATCTTTCCAGATGACTGTGTTGTCAGGGACAGAGAGAGAAAAGCGGCTCTCATGCACTTCTCGGCAGAGTCGGGAGTTGAGTCCAGTGAAAGGTCTCCACTTTCAAAAACGGAGATAAGTAATAGGTGATTGTCTTTATATTTTCTACTACCAGGTGTGTAGAAATTGACAGATCAAAATAAAACATTCACAAAGGTTCAGAACAGTGTGTATTTGACAGCGATGTTCAGATGAGTTGCTTAGATAAAGTATATACTTGTGGCCAGTGTGTCTCGATGCTTATATCCTTTTATATACATGTTTTGTACATGTTCTATATCATATTGTTGCATTGTCTCAGAAAAGGATAATCATCCTTAATTCCAATGCCAAGATATTCTAAGCTACAAAGTCCTAGAAATAATCGCATTATTGTCCTGTGATATGTTTTGTTTTTGTTTTTCACAGAAGCAGCGATCCTAGAATCGCTTCGGTGAACAAGATGTCAAAGCTCATGCTCCAAGAAGGCAACGAGGAAACGGTGCTGAATCGCAACTCCGATGGGAAAAACAGGACGCTGACGCATGAAGATCACGTCGAAGAGTCCAGCAAAGCAGATTCTGCTCGTTTACAAGGTAGCCGAAGTCATCTCTGTGTAAATACGTCGCAGAAAACGCTAACTTTGCTAACAACAGAAAAGATCTAATAGTAAGCTGTTGTCACACATTGCTCGTTCGTTGTTCGTTCTGGTTTTGCCTTTTGTTCACGTTGTCTGGCATATTTAAAGGGACAAATATTTCATATTAAATATAATTTTGATGTGGTTTTTCCACTCTTTTGCTGAACAACCAAATTTTAAATCTACTCAATGGTTACGTTTCAGGAGTCTCGTTAGAATTGTCTGATAATTAAATGTTTGTTTTAATAATTTAATAGTCATTAAAGTAATAATTGTTCATTCCGCCATTCAGGAATTTCAACCCCAATTTAAAAAATGTCATAAAACTGGTGAGTGTAGTTCATGCTCTATTTGTAAAAGTCTGTTTGTCCACAAGACGGCGCCATTTCTCTTCCTCTGTCAGAACTTAAATCTTTGGCGTCTAAAAAAGTGTCCAAAATTTACGTTAACACTTTCTTCCTCATAGTTTGTGTCCATAACATTGAAACAAAAGTGTACCATGTCGTACAATATCTTAACTAGAAGTGAACGCTCGATTGATACTTTTGCAACACACAGAGACGCGCCACCCTGTCGGACCCTGTCGCAGGAAAGACGCTCCCAGAGTCACCTTCGTTGAACCGTCTGTAAAGAGATGCACTTCTAGTAACCTCACACCCATCAGAACACAGGCAGAAAGTTATTTCACGCCACACCCCAGCAGCAAAATTGCTTCTACGCAAGGTATTTATTTTTTGGGATTGTTTCATTTGTTCATTTGTCTATTAGTAGAAATTTGAAGTGTCCTGGACAACTGAAAACCGTTGTTGATTAAACGTAAAACTAGATTTAGTTATGTAGAAACTCGAATTCATCCCTTGCAACATTACCTTTCTCTGAACCTTTCTGAAGCATTTCTCTAACATCAGAGACCCTACCTTTTTAAAAGAACGGTAATAAAAATTACATTTCCCTTTTTTCCGAAAAAAAAAAAATCAAACGTTTTATCGAACACATTTTTTATTGATATCGATCACGTGTCTATCGCGATACATATCGTTATCGCCCAGCCCTACTTGTAGGTGATTCGTTTCTATATTTAAAATCATTATATCAAAGATCTCTTCGCATGGGAGACATTTCTAAAGCGTTTCCAGACCCACATCATGCACAGTATTAATGTTGGGGATTTACTTTTATCTTAATGATCTGTTAAAGGAGCTGATCATGAGGGCTGTTTGTTGAAAGATTTCTCGGAGAGGAAACTTCACCCACCGAGACTGAATACGGAACACCGAAGCTCTTATGACCGAGAACCGAAAGGACCCGAGAGAGCCAAAAGATCCTGTAAGGTAAAAGAGTCATCAGTAACGAAGCGTATATATTTTAGATCTTGGGTTTAAGCACGTCTTCGGCACAAACTATAAAATAACCCGTAACGCTCTCGCGTTCAGGGGGCGTACAGGAAGCCGATGGAGCTGCTTCTCAGTTTGGTGGACGAGTACTGGTCAAGCGAGATGAAGGATCACAGCACTAAGCACTTTTTCAGTGAGTGAAAATCCTCCATTTGTATTTTTCTGTCATTTGACGGTGTGACTTGCACTCACACGTGATGGCTGTGCTTTATTTCAGTGGTACTAAAATTGTAGGATACACCGCTCATTACTTTTTGATAAAGGAACCTGATAAGACTTCTAATTTATAGTATTTGGGGTTCAGTGATTCAGCTTCCAGATTCATTAAATCATCACCAGATGCATGCTGGTGGTGATGTTATCATCAGATCTTTACACCACAGCGCATGGAGCTGTATTAGGCGAGATAACGATGCACCTACCCGTTGTTTGTGGGCTTGGTTTTGTTCGCCCCTTGTGTTTTAGTGCACGCGGTGCGGATCCTCTGTATGATGGAGCAAGAGGTCGCTAACGGCGAAAGCGTGATGGCTGCACAGAGGGAGAAGATCCACACACTGAGCGACCAGCTAGACTTAAGGAAGAGAGAACAGAAGAGACTTACGGAGCAGCTGAAACAGGCACATGGCAACATCGTAAGTCTGCGCTGGTGGTTCGGTTCGTTTTCACAAACAAATCAGTCAAAATGGTTCATAGTGAAGGTGATTCAGAATCATTTACATTTAGGGCATTTAACAGACATCTTTATCCAGCCTTATAACTTATGCGTTATAGTGATGCTGTATAGATAATATGTTGTGTGTGTGTGTGTGTGTGTGTGTGTGTGTGTGGTTTTTTTTTCTTTCCAACAGGAGCATCTTCATCGGGAGTTGAAGAACGTTTTAGAGGAGAATGTTTCTCTGCAGAAACAGCTGATCAGATTAGAGCAGCAGATTCTCTCTGATAAAATGAGGGACACTTAACCAAACACTTAACCCTGAAGTGATTTCTAACACCTTGCTACTCAGAACACACTTCTCTTGTATAGAACAGTACAAGAACAGAAAAAACAAAAATTCTAAATATCCTAAAACGTGTACTAGATCATATCCCTGTAGAACATCAAGGATTTATTTTAAGTTCAGCCGAACCCGATCAGATCGGCCTATTTATTTATTTATTTATTTATTTAAAATATTTTCAGGTCAGGAATCAGTTTTTTGTTGTTGTTTTTTTTTTTTTTTAACTAACAGCTCATTGAAGCATTGCTATAAAATTTGCTGAGGTGTGCAAATGTAATGAGAAGGGGAAAAAAATATCGGAGCCAAAACACAAGGCCTTGTCTTTCTTTCTTTCTTTTTTTTATTTCTTTTTTTTTTATTCAGAACAATACTACAACACACGGACAAGTTAAAGGTCTGTCGAACGTTATCTTTTCTTATCTATCGTTATCACACAACATGCAGCAGGTCACCGTAACACACAGAAAAATAATACGAAATACAAGACGACGTTTCGTTCCTCGAAAAACCGAGGGTTTTACAGAATTCGGAGTTCGAAGCACACAAAACAGCAACCCTTTGTTAAAACACAACAACGATATTTCAAACTTGCTCTTTTGATAGAAATATGAGTCACTTTCCAAGCAGGAATGAACTGGAACAGTGTGACACTAGAGAATGGAAAAATAGATGTTCTTTAGAAGAATATGTCTGTCTATACTTGCTGTCTTCTTCCTTCCAGGAAACATGCTGCACGTTTTTTGGCCCTGAATCCTAGCCCGACGTTTTCAAAGCAGACGACATTAAATACCACAGACGCCTGCATCGGCAGCATGAAGGTTTCATAATTTGCATCGGAAAGTATATACCGCTAGTTTATTTATAGTTTTGTTTTTTTTAATATATATTCTTTTTTTGCTATAACAATTTCTGGTTTCTGTATAAAGTCCCTGTATGTAATACAACATTAAAAGAGAATCGTATCACCTTTTTATAGACCTTTAGGTTCGTTTGTGTTATTTGGCTAAAATGCAAACACTGTAAACATTGTTTATTAGACTGGAAAAATAGCATGGATTAAAAGGTGCCGTGATGGGACATGTCTCTCGCTCTGAAACCACAAGATTCTTTTAATCTGGTTTAATCTCATTTGGATAATGTTGTAATTATTATTATTATTACGAGTAGTAACCAGACTTTTTATTTTTTTTTAATATATGTATATTACTCAAGATGTTACTTAAATTTCTTCCTGGCTCTCGGTTAGGCTTCGGGATGAGACGATAATCATAAGATGATCTGTCGTGTTATTTCAAATTGATAGCTCACATTTATGAGGAAGCTGCATGACTTGGTACCTTGTTTGGGCCAAATCTGTAATCCCAGGATAAAGTTGGATGATTACGGTATATAACGGATCACTTCTAACGACGTTAAGACGTAACATCGGCGCACGTCTGATCCGATCGGTAAGCGATGGCCGTCGTGCATAGTAGTAGTATAGATAGTAAATTGTGCTAACACAGCGTTATCGTTAACCAACCATCTGATCCACGCTTGACTTCCTCAGTGCGATGGGTATCAACGGAGAAGCAAACAGCGTATCAGCCAGTGTATCATATTATGCCATCAAGCGTTAGCATAAAAACACGATCAGAAACACTATTAATATTTTCGATCCTATATATAACGGAAAGAAACATTAACCATTACATTATACAAATATATAAAACGTAGCTAAACCGACGTCGACGAGCCGAGAGTACGAGTCGTCGAATTCGGGGACTATTTAAGAACTTCCGCACAAGTTCACATCTAATATCAGTAGACGTCAGCTCAGGGATTTTGAATAGGACACGCTAGGCTTATAGCGAAAAATAAAAAAACGCAAACCTGTACGAGTGGAATCTGATCGCAAGCAAAGATGCACCATAAAACACATGAGTATAAAGGGCAGTATTTAACAACCTGAAAGAAAATTTAAAAAAAAAAGTTCTGTTTTGTTTTATAGCAAAAAGATAATAATAATAATAATTCCTACCTACAGAATGAGGTCTGATCAAAAAGTCCTGATTTTTAGAAAAGTACTGATTATAAGGCTGTGTACATTTTAAAGAGTATTCTCTTTACTGTTCTTGGTGTGAGTGAAGACGTACACGTTTTCCCTTTTATTCTCATTGTTAGTCATTAAAATATCGATCTGATGTGTATGTTTCCACACACCACGTGTAATTGGCTTTAATAAGATCGGTAAGTTTTCTTTTTGTGTAGCTAAAATCCATTAATAAGTTTCTAACAATTCTGGGATAAAGCTATAAGGATAAGCGTAAAGGCTTAACAGACCTACATTTATTTCTGCCTTATGGTTTGTTCCTGGAAGAACTTGAACACTTCCATACAGAGCAGTTCGCTGCCTCCTTTGTGCCGTCTGTAACGAACGGTTTGATTAGACCTCGTACGTGCTAATGTCGACATTTGGTCAAACGTTTTTCTTGTCGAACATTACGTCGTCGTTCACGACTCATTAGGATACTTGTGTTCTCTGTTTTTTCCTGCCTTTCTGAAGTTTACTTCTGAAAGTGAATGTATGATGATGATGATGATGATCTCCGTTCTTGTCGAGGAATGTACCAGCCGGCTGCGTCTCTTGTCTGTCGATGTAAACGTTGTTCCAGTTCTCCAACATCACGGGAAACAAATCCCTTTCACAGAAAAAAATTATGCAGATATAAACAAACAGAAATAGCAAATATTATCCTGTTGTGCTTTTTTTTTTTTTTTTTCTTCCCCTCTTTCCTCCTTTCTCTCTCTCCCCACCTGCCATGTCTGTTGATGGAACAGGGGGATTGTTCACATGGGTTTTTATTGTGGTTTGCCCTGGACCTTCTTCTCGTAAGACCCTGCATGTTTGTAGCCAGAGACGTAGCCGGATTTGTCGACCATGTCGACGCGGCCCGCTTTGCCTTTCCCGCGGCCTGTCTCGTCAAAACGCTCCTTATGAGAACCGGTGAACTTGGTTGTGTCGGTCAGACGGGATACGGTGGGGGACGCCACAGCTCTCTGAGCAGCCAGAGAAAAAAAAAACCATTAATGACCATATCACATAATTATTTGTGAAAATATTTTATGCTTGCTTCCTGTGTTCTTCCTGTAAGTCATATGTAATGTTCCTTCAAAGTTAATTATATTTAATCAATTAAAGCAGCTTCTTTCCTTCTAGTGATGATAGAGGTTTAGTCTCTAAAGATCTAGTGAGGTTTCAGGCTTGAAAAACTGTTCTTAATAATGCTAACTTAAAGCTGTCTGTTTAGTAAATCTGTTCTGTTGTGTATCTGTGATTACCGTAACTCCAGATATAATTGGCGACTTCCCTTCGATCATCTTGAAGACCTCCTCCGCTGCTTCCTCGGCGGTTTTATCTTTGAAGCGCTTAATGGCTAATTCAGAAAGAGCCTCCTTGAACTGGTTGTAGGTGATGGTGCGGGCTGATTTGTTCCTACCAAATGATGTGGGGGAAAAATAGAGCGATAAAATTTACTGGCTAATTGCACAAACACATTTAATTTAGCTGTTACTTTGGATTACGTTTGTACTGATTTGCTAACCTTTTTTGTACTAAGAGTGTTCTTTATTTCTCAAACTCTAAATATCTGTCAGGCTTTTGATTTTTTTTTTTCATTTAGAGCGGTGTTGATAAATGACGAAGCAAAGAGGCCACACCTCCTTTTCTGAGACCGACACACACAGAGGCCACACCTCTTTTACTGAGTGACACACAAAGGCCACACCTCCTTCACAGAGACTGGCACACAGAGGCCACTCCTCCTTTACTGAGATTGACACACAGAGGCCACGCCTCCTTCACTGAGACTGACACCCAGAGGCCACACCTCCTTCACTGATTGACACACAGAGGCCACGCCTCCTTCACTGAGACTGACACACAGAGGCCATGCCTCCTTCACTGAGATTGACACACAGAGGCCACTCCTCCTTCACTGAGATTGACACACAGAGGCCACACCTCTTTCACTGAGACTGACACAGAGGCCACGCCTATTTCACTGAGACTGACACACAGAGGCCACGCCTATTTCACTGAGACTGACACACAGAGGCCATGCCTCCTTCACTGAGATTGACACACAGAGGCCACTCCTCCTTCACTGAGACTGACACCCAGAGGCCACGCCTCCTTCACTGAGACTGACACACAGAGGCCACGCCTCCTTCACTGAGACTGACACACAGAGGCCACGCCTCCTTCACTGAGACTGACACACAGAGGCCATGCCTCCTTCACTGAGACTGACACACAGAGGCCACGCCTCCTTCACTGAGACTGACACACAGAGGCCACGCCTCCTTCACTGAGACTGACACACAGAGGCCACGCCTCCTTCACGGAGACTGACACACACAGAATATTTCCTACAATAAACACAAGCATGTGTGATAATACACGAAGTCTGAGAACTTCCCTGTTCCACACTGAACGATCAGAACCTTCTATTCTTTGCAAATAGTTTGTGTAAACAGATCAAATCTTTAATGCTGTACTCCAACCTGAACGTCTCTTCCCTTTGGACAAGCTCACCATCTTTATTAGCATTTAGACATGCCTGATTTCCTTCCTCAGACTCGTTTGTTTCCTAAACATCAGCATTAAAAACGTAGTAACACACATACAAACACCCACTGCTGTGGTGATCAATCACCTAAACAAATGTCTACAAAGCCTCGTGTCTCCCTGAGTAACCCAGGTGTCATAGCAACAAGCTCGTGTAAACACGCCCCCTTTTTGGTTTATTATTAATGGGTGGATTTGTTTGGGCGATCCTTCAGTGCTCCATTCCTCTCTGCCTGCTGCATGCTGCCTAATGTCAGAAAGGAAGTGCAGCTACTCACAGCAGACTGGATGTGTGTGAGTGAGAGAGGAAAAGACATGGGGGGGGGAGGAAGAGAGAGAGAGGAAAAGAGGGGGAGAGAGGGGGAGTGCATGAGAGAGGAAAAGAGTGAGAGGAAGAGAGAGAGAGGAAAAGAGAGAGACTGAGTGAGAGAGGAAAGTAGAGAGAGAGGAAAAGAGAGAGAGAGTGAGGAAAAGAGAGAGCGAGAATGAAAGAGGAAAAGAGAGGGTGAGCATGAGCGAGAAAGAGAGGAAAAGAGAGAGAGAGAGAGAGAGAGAGAGAGGAAAAGAGAGTGCATGAGAGAGGAAAAGAGTGAGAGAGGAAGAGAGAGTGAGAGAGGAGAAGAGAGAGTGAGAGAGGAAAAGAGAGGGAGAAAGAGAGAAAGTGAGGAAAAGAGAGAGAGAGGAGATATAGTGAGAGAGAGACTGAGAGAGAGAGGAAACGAGAGAGAGAGAGTGAGGAAATGAGAGAGCGAGAATGAAAGAGGAAAAGCGGGTGAGAATGAGCGAGAGAGGAAAAGAGGAAGAGAGAGAGAGAGAAAGAGGAAAAGAGAGAGAGTGGGCGAGAGAAAGAGAGGAAAAGAGTGAGTTAGAGAGAGAGGGAGGAAAAGAGGGTGGAAGAGAGAAAGAAAAAGAGAGAGAGAAGGAGGGAGAGGAAAAGAGAGAGAGGAAGGGAGGCTCATATAGATGTAAGCTGAAATTATTCTCTCAAACGCTATAAACCGAATGCTAATCCTCCCTGTCATACATTAAGTATTAACGGTATGTGCATGAACATTTCCATAATTTTATTTATATATTTTATTATTATTTGGGTTTTTTAAGCACCGCTTAAAATGGTTGTTTATTCGAGCCCATTTTCTTTACAAGCGAGGATCACATGGATTGATGATGCAAGCAGATGACAGCAGTTCGAACTATAGAGGTCTCCAAACCAGCCTAGCGACGTCAACACGGCACCCTTCCACCCCCGAAGTCGTGTTTTAAACAAAACGCTACACAGTGTAATCCTACAGGATCTGCTCAGACATCTAAACAGCCTAGTCCCAACCAGGAGAAAGATAAAACATCAAGAACATATCTCATATCTCAGTATTCGTGGTGTTTGCACAGATTATGTAAAAGTAGAAGAATGTTTATTCTCAAGGTTCACTCAGGATGAAAAATTCCCATGAGGCCACATTCTGCTGCGCGAAACAGAAAGCAACAAACTGATTCTATCTCTTATTTAAACAGACGATAAATCCTCTCCAGACAAAAAAAATGAGCTACGACATCAGCTTAGCTTCGTGCGAGTTTTTTTTTTACAGGAAATAAGCATGTTCTGAGTACGTGTTTGCATCCTGTCCACCGATTCGTGGTTTTTGGAATTTTCCAGCAGTCATCCCATAATGGAATTTAATCCAAAGGAACTTTTTTGTTCGCTGAATTTGCCACTAAATTGGCTTCCCGTGAACACGTTATACATTTCCGAGATTGTTGGATCTCGACGGATTCTATTACGTGTTTTTCTTGGCAAAAAAACCCCAAAAAAACGAACGCATGATTACAAAATACGAAAAACAAAGCATGCTTATTTGGATGAAGATCGTAATTGTTGCTTAGGTTTTCGATATGTTCTGGTAAATTGGTTCTAAGAAATTCTATGATATTCAACACACGATGTTGTACATGTTGTTTAAATGTACATATTTTAATTCTTTTCATAGTCAGTAATCCTAAAGTCTGTTGGAAAGAACTGTCCTATTTCAGGGACAACGTATCAGGACATGCCTGGTTTAACAAGCCGTCTCGTGTGAGACGTCACCCTTACTTGACTTTTGAGAAGACGATGTCGACGTCCGTGAGGGTGATGAATTTGTTGTCTATGACGCCGCAGTCCTTGCACAATTTGGACCAGTTCTTGCCGTGCAGGTCCTTCCCGGTGGCGCGGGTGTCTCCGTGGATGGCGAAGCGTCTAAAAGCCTCTTCAAGTGGCGTGAGCTCTACCGGGGTCCTGGAGCCGGCAGCTCCTTCGCTGGTCCCGTTAGACTCTGTGGAGAGACGCTTGGCTCGCTCTCTGGAGTGCTCGCTGGGAACACGTAGAGGTGTGCTGTTTGGTGTGGGGTGCTTAGCGCTCTGGACTTTAAACTCTTCCATGGTGCTGAAAGGAAAGAAGAAATTACACTCTTCATTGTCAAATATTCAAGCACTGTAAAGGTCTGGAGTCAGAGCACAGAGTCTGTGATGATATGGTACCAAAAAGCAGGGTTAAGGGCCTAAATCATGAGCTTAACTGTGGCAGTTTCCTGGTGTTTTTTTGTTTGAATGAACAACCTTCTGATCAGTAAAACCAGGGTCGGAGCACTGCTGCCCTAGCCATCATTGTGATAGTAATCATGAAACAGACTGCTACTTCCTGCAGCCTGGTTTACTTTAGTTCACAACTTAACCTCTGAATTACAGCTCTAGTTCTGTCCAGTTCCAACCTGCTACCAAAGAAAACAAAAAAATCCCATGGACACAATGGCCTACTCACTTGTCATGCAGTATCATATGGTGGATAAACACACAGGGATGAAAGCACTAGCTATCAGCAGATTCAATATAAAAGATCAGACAGATGTGCAGCATCAGAATCAGAATCAGAATCAGATTTATTGGCCAAGTGCGTTGATGTTGACACAAGGAATTTGGTTCCACCTGTACAGACATAAATAACACTGTACATACTATACAAGATAATACAGACTATACAAGACAATGCAGATGTGATATAATAGGCCACGTTCACACTGCAAGTCTTAATGATCAATTCGGATATTTTGCTCAGATCTGATTTTTTTTGTTTGGCTGTTCACATTACCATTTAAAATGTGGCCTATATCAGATACAAGTGTGAACTGTTTGCGGTTTCGAACTGACCCGCATGCGCAAACGAACAATAACAATGACGTCACACGCAGCACGCCGTTGCGCTAAAAAGTTGGCGAGGTTATGGAGGAAGTATTATATCATCTGGTGCAAGCAAACATATCATGTAATGCCAGGCCCGGCTCCATTGGGGGGCCAGAGTGGGCCTGGCCCACCCAATTAGAGGCCTGGCCCACCTTGGCCCCACACCACATAACAGCCAATCACAAAATTGGTGCGATATTCAATTCAGCTCGAGATACGTTATTTTCTAATTTCTGCCCAACCCCCTTTTTCCCCACCTAGACAGACAGACAGACTTAGCTCATTCATTCACATTCACGCTACCTTTGAGGTAAACGGACGTGCTTATAAAGCAATAAACGACAGTCACAGTAACTTTATTAGAACTGTTAGTGAACTTGATTAACACACTATATATAGCCTAATAAAATACAACATGTACAGGTTTGTTCTAGTTGATGTAAATAGTTATTTTAAAAGAACTGTCCCGTTTTAACAAAACATTACAAGAATAAACCCAATTCTTAGTTCATGCTTCACTCAAGTAACAAGTTTGTTTTAGTTGAATTGTCACTATTTATCAAATCTAAAGTTACTTAATTGATACAAGATCTGTTAAGGGGTCAAAAAAATATTACAAATGCAAAAAGAGAGAATGTAAAAAAAAACATGTTAACCCTTTTTATATATAAGGGTTAATGCAGAAAACACAAACACAACAATAACAAACAACCCTAACAATTATCTTAATATATGGTATTAAAACTATAGACAGGAGAGATTAAAGCATTAAAGGACACGGACACACACACACACACACACACACACACACACACACACACACACACACACACACACACACACACACACACACACACACACACACACACACACACACACACACACACACACACACACACACACACCAACCGGCCTACCTGGAATATCACTTGGCCCACCTTTCATCTCATATCTGGAGCCGGGCCTTTGTAATGCTATAATGTGATGTATTCAATGCAAACATTATGAGTACGTAACCACTTTATATAACACTCTTAACACACACACGTTACATACATAATTGTGACGAATGTCGATGTAGATTGACGTAAAAGTGGCATCAAATCCGCCTTGGCTGTTCACACTGCGGCCACATTGGAAAAAATCAGATTTGGGTCTGATTCAGGATCACATATGGGCGTGGCCCAGATCTGATTTAAAAAAATCAGATCTGGGCCAGATTTGAGTGTTCACACTACTCCGGAAGAAGTCTGACCTGGTCACTTGACCCCAAAAAAATCGGATTTGGGCCACTTTTACCTGCAGTGTGAACAGGGCCTTAGACATTATGAGTATTATATATGAATACAGATTATATGACTGATCAGTTATGTACATAAAGTGTGGGAAGTACAAATAACTGTATTGTGCAATATTATGCTTTTTGTACAATATGCAACAGCAGTAATGTGTGCAACGTACACGGATAGTTCTGATAATGCAGTACTTATACTGTAGATATGAAGCAGGGCATATAATTATGGTGAGTTGTTGATCAGGGTGATTGCCTGGGGAAAGAAACTGTTCCTATATCTGGCAGTATTTTAGTAAGCAAAGCTCTGTAGCACCTAACAGAAAAGAGGAGCTGAATGAGGTCGTGTCCAGGGTGCTAAGGGTCAGTGGTGATTTTTCCTGCCCGGTTTCTGGTTCTTGTGTCGTACAAGTTCTGGGGAGTGGGCAGGGGGGGCACCTTGTTTAGCTATGTGAAATGTAGTCTTTGTTTTTATATTTTCAGTGTTGGATGAGATAGAATGATGCCATCCTTCCCACACAGACAGATGGGAGAACTGAAACTCTCTAAGCGCACATGTGTGTGTGTATGTGTGTGTATGTGTGTGTGCATGTGTGTGTGCATGTGTGTGTGTGTGTGTGTGTATGTATGTGTGTATGTATGTGTGTGTGTGTATGTGTGTGTGTGTGTGTATGTGTGTGTATGTGTTTGTGTGTGTGTCTGTGTGTATGTGTGTGTGTGTATGTGTGTGTGTGTGTGTGTGTGTGTGTGTGTGTGTTTTTACATCTCTCTTCAATATTCATACATATGTCATCATGTCACCTGACACATTTTTTTTATTAAATAGTACCAAAAGAGCAGGAGCAGAAGTCCATCTGGCTGAAGAGCGGACCAGCTCGGCATCTCAGCAATGCTCAGATGAAGGCTTTCTGCATCGTTGTGAACAGCCTCACAAATATGATCTTTTCTTGCTTTGTATTGGATTTTGTATAATATGTTACTGATGTTAAAGAACTGTCAAATCATAAGGCACCAGAAGAAAGAAAAAAAAACAATAGCATGATAGAGCTTGTAATGTGAAACTGACTGAATGAGCGGATGAGGCGAAATGCTCTGGAACCGAGGCGAGCCGCTATTAATAGACTATTAATAATATGGAATAATCTGCCTAGTGATCTGAGCGTGAGCACACGGACACTCCAACCACGTAAAGCATTTTCCCCTCATGATTACAGACAACACTCTTGGGCTACAGCAGACCTATAATGGTATTCATAATGAGAATGATTTATAACAGCAAACATTTATAAACACCGTTGTTAGCTGTGCTTATTGCTGCTGTGGTAAGGAAACAAACTACGGCTGTCAGCATTAGTGAAAAAATGCTGAAGTGACAAGTTTCACATTCACACAGACACACACAATAAAAGAGCTAAAAAAAAACCCAAAGCAAAGGCACAATAACAGAGGCTCACCTTGGCATTAGGTGTCTTCTTTCACTCTCTGTCCTCCCCTCAGTTTGGTTCTGTTCGGTGTTTGGTCTCTCGTTCCCCGTGCAGCTGCAATGGCAAAGATTTTGTTTCTTTTTCTCACTGTGCAGACTTACAGGACAAAGTACGTTGACACCAGACACTTTTCACTTTCACATTCAAAACCGCAGTCACATAGCAGGTTAATTTATGACAAGCCTCGAGTTGTATAAATGCCACAGCTTACAGTTTAGAGCTTTTCTAAGAAAATTCATAGATTTCCATAGAGTACAAAATACAGATCATCCTCAAAATGTCAAGATTAGCTCTGCCTGCTCACCGCTTAAATATTATTTCAGGCATTGGGAATGACAACTGACAGTCAGACCCAAATCAGAGAAATGGGCTGTAACGTAATAAAATCAACCAGAAACAAATCAGTGCCTCATGACTTATTTTCATAATGTATGAAAATCAACCATAGACAAATCAGAGCTTTCTAAAACAAGAAATCAGCCGAAGAGCAAAGAGAAACCACACAGCAGCATTTAATCGAACGATCAAACATTACGATTCTATTGATGCTCACAAATCACATGATTTAATAAATATTTTAGAAGTTTAGGTTAAAGTTACAGCTGAGACTGATGTTAGTTAATTACAAATAACTAAAAATCATAAGTGTTACAGAGGGATGGATGGTGATGGTGTAGATTTTGAGATTTCAAAGCCTTATTATGTCAGTGTGAGTGAAGTTTATAATATTTTAAGGCACGTACTAATTTTTGTACAGATGTTTGTTCAATGGGATCAAATTTTTAATGGTTTTCTAATTTGTTTATTATTCCAAAAACCTAACCGAAAGCAATAGAATAAAATTAGCGCAAATATAGCGTTTTTTTTTACATCGATAATGTGTCAATGTCGTAGATATCAGCGACCACATCACATCACAATGTTTACGCAGCAGGTCAGCCATACAATCTGTAGTCTTATTATATTCTCCAAAGTAAGAAAGTTGTTGTACAGAAACAGGTCTAGGTGAATTGAGAAATGTCAGTAAAGGTGTCTGGATTCTGTGTAACATGCTAATTTTCAGGAGAAATCAAGGTTGTTGAGGTAAAGTTTGTAGCTACTGTCAAAAGTACCAACAGGAACTAATTTGTCTTGTAAACATTTAACTGTAGAAACAGTACACAATGAAAAAACACAGGGTGTTGTACATTAATACATAGTGCCGTTGTGGTATAAGAGCGCACGTGTGTGCTGTGGTTGGAAAACTTTTTGGTGTGGTAACAGTAGCTTTACGTGATGTGCGCAGTGCTGTCAGTTATGTTCCTTACTTATTTAATTATTTATCCCATTTGTGTTTATTAGTCTACCTGTTTTTCTTTAAGATCATAACAGTAAGAAAAGCTTTTTTTTTTCTCTCAGTGTAATTAACAAGCCTATAGATTTAACACCACTACAGTACTAATAAGACTGTTCAGTCATTGGTCACACTGCTGAAACTTTGATCACACAAGCAACCGTCAGACTTTATTGCTGTTAGCGTTATTGTAATAAAAGTGTCAAATCACCTGGCACCAGCAAAGGAAACAAGAGCACATGACTAGCAGTGAATCATGTTCTGTTTTCTACGAACGTATCCACTTAAGACGTCGCTCACCTCAGTGCGGCTCCCATAGCACCCGACATCGCAACGCTCACAACCTCAGAGACGCCGCACTGCCATGGAAATACGGGAACCAAAGATATTTTCTGCTGTTTCAGCCCTGGAGGAAGCTAACTAGAATGTCACAAACCACAGTTTAGCTACGATGAGCGTTTCTGCGCGGATCTCCGGCCTGAACGTACTCTTACGATCTCACTCACGTTGTGTCGCTCTGCCTCCTTGTGCTCTTCGTGCTTCTGCAGGATGGCTCGGCCGCCTCACGAGCTCAAATGTGCATTTATCACTACAACACACAGCTCGATGGACTAAAAGTGATCTCCATAAGTCCAATCAATGTACAAGGGGACCCTCAAGGCCCACTTGAAGACGTCCCTATTGAAGAGCTTGGTGCATTATGGCTCATTGTAGAAAGAAACGGACCTTTATTAGGAGCTAACAAAACTAGCATTCTGTCTGAAAGACACTGTGAGTCCATTGTGTAAACAACACACACACACAAACAGATAGCGACATCACCAACTGTCACAGGTTGCGTAAGGGCAGAAGTCACGAATAACGCACTTCGTTTAACAATCCGGACCAGTTCAGCCAAAAAAATTTTGCTTGCTTCAGACCAAAGAAAGCTAACGTAGCTAACGTTAATGTAGCGCTTATAGCTACCAGTTTACTATTACACTAAATCAGCACACTATCAGATGACAATATGTACACACAGTAATAAATCAAGAAGTGTTTTATTCCTCTTAAACCACAGCGATTTGTTAATTATTTCCATTCGTATTAATTAAAGATGGCTTAGATTGCAAAACTGCTTTGTTTTTATCCATACATATTTATGTATAATGTCGTGGAATGTCCAAAAAGAAAAGAGTTCCCTCTTATTCTGTCTAGAAACCGTACTTACTTATAGCCTTACCTCTGACTAAGAGCCGATACTGAAGACTCCTATACTGTAAATGCCAAAAAATGTTTCCCTCATAGAAGCTTCACCAAGACAGACAGACAGACAGACAGACAGATAGATTTTGGACGCAATATGATGTAAATATTTATAGTTGTTACCTAATTTTCATCCTTTGTTTCTGTAAAAAATGAACATCACTGTCTCTTATTAGGTTATTCAAATTGTTCCCCTGGTTTATGTCTGAGAGCTGAGAGGAAAGCTTTATCTTAATCCCTCATCAACCTGGAACAAAGTAAAGAGACCTTTAAAACTTCCTGTGCTTCCTTTCATAGTTGAATTTATGGCACTTTTAAATAACTGTGAGTTTAGTCATGTCGAAATACTTTGTATGTATTTTTTTATGTCTTTTTTTTATGTCTTATTTATTGTTGTGTTTTTACTGCATTTTAATAAAGATATTTTGGCTGCATTTGGGTGACGTTATATTTATGTATATTAAACTTTTTTATTTATTTATTTATTTATTTATTTATCGGTTTCCATCTCCCCACAGAAAGAACGAGGGATAAGGCACAGGGAGAGAGATCGGATCTCAGGAGAATGTCAGGAATCTGTGCGGTGATCAGTGCATGCTTACATGCATTTGCCTTCTGGAGATGCTCTGCACAGACGAATGCTTACACAATAAATTGTCCTATTTAAAACATCGACTATTTATAGCAGCGGGGGAAGCAGCGAGAATCGCCGTCCAAGCAACCGGCAGGAATCGGTCAGCTAATCACGAACCCGGAGCAGAGCAGCGTGGGTGGAGCTAAACTGCTGATGTAAGAGGTAAACAGATAAAAATGCAGGCGTAAGTATCTCTAGTCTATACAGTGTCTCATGCTGGTATCTGTGATAGAGTGATGCCACCACAACCCAACACACACAAAACAGACCAAACTGATCAAACCATGACGCTGTGGTATAAGGTGAATAAAACACTGCATGATATGCTGATGCAGAAATATAATCAACTATGGGCTGGTAAGAGGAACTATCTTGTCATTGTGGTGACTTGTTACTATACTATAGAGTCTGTTTTGGTATTGGTTCAGAAAAGACACAGGCTATATATTTACTCTCTCGCGACTGCGCACGATCTCTATCCAGGCTCTAGAGAAGAGAGAGTCACCGAGGCAGGACGCAGTAGACCGCAATGAATACAAAAGAGACCGAGAAGGAGAGACGAGAACGAGTCATGAGGCAAGAGAAAGAGGCAACTCTAAGAGACCAGCGGCGCGCGGTCGCGCTCGCGGCTGGAGAGGAGCGAAGCCAGTAAGCGAAGGAAGAGAGAGCAGGGGGGACGGGGAGGGGCAGAGAGCGAGAGCAAGGGGAGAAGAGAGACGGAGGAGAGCAGGAGGAGCGAGAGAGAGAGGAAGAAAGCGAGAGAGAGGGGAGAGACGAGGAGAGAGGAGAGGGGAGAGAGGAGAGAACAAAGAGAGGAGAGAGGAGAAGGAGAGAAAGAGAGAGAGAGGACGGGAGAGAGAGAGAGAAGAAGGAGAAGAGATGAAAAAAAAGAGCGATAAAAGGAGAGAGGAGAGAGAGGAAGATAGAGATATAATTACCCCTCTATTATTAAAAAAAATTTCTCTACCCTCTCTCTGATCTCTCTTTCTCTCTCTCTACACTCTCTATCTACTCTCTGCTCTCTATCTCTCTCTCTGATCTTCTCTTGCTTCTCTATCTCTACTCTCTAGCTCTCTCCTACTCTCTCGATATCCTCTATTAACACCTCCTCTTTCAACCCCCCCCCTCTGCTCTCTCTCTCTCTCTCTCTCTCTCTACCCCCTCTGTCTCTCTCCTCTCTCTCACTCTCTCTCTACCCCCCCTTTCTCTCTAATGCTCCCTCTCACACAAACACACTCTCTCTCTCTCTGCTCTCTCTCTGTCTCTCTCTCTACCCCCCCCCCCCACCCCACCTGCTCTCTCTCATGAGAAAGTGCAGGCCACAATGCCCTTACAATAAGAGCCATTAATCAGCCGAGGTAAGTATGACTCCACACAGCCAGGGTGTGAATGGAGACACCTCCTCTTCTCTTTACTCTTCACGCTCAATATTTTAGCTGCATTTGGGAAAAATAGTATAAAACTACACATTTATTCCTTGTTTTATAACCACAATGGAAAAACAAGATTAATCCCAAACAGCCTGGAATGTCCCCAGGGACCAGTACACGAAGTCTTGAGACTCTTACTGTATATCCAACTTCCCTAACGTACACATACCACCACAATGACACAAGCATGCTGGGACTTGATTTTTCCTGGTTGATTTATTCATTTTGCAAACACATTATTCTCAGGAACTTACAAATGAATGAGAATCAGGTCCAAGACATGCCAGAGACGTTTTTCACAAGATCACAAAATAGGCCCTGTGCCAGGACTTGGGATTTAAACTCGCAACCTTCTTCTCAGGTGTATAGAAGCTTCACTAGTGATTTACAGATCTCTCATGATCAGTGTATCCTTAATGTATTCATTCATCTCATACTACAGAAATTTGCCAACATTGACATTTTCTTTCATTTAATGATATTGCAATTATTTTACCTTTGATGTGGAACATCTGTAAAATAAGTAAGTTAATGTTATCACATACGTTATAACAGAAAATATAAGTCTTTCCCTCACTGTCCTCCCCCCCTGCTCATTCTCTCTCTGCTCTTTCTCTCTCTCTCTCTTTCTCTCTCACTCTGCTCTCTCTCTCTTCACTCTCTCTCTCTCATTCTTTCTCATTCTCTCTCTGCATCTCTCTCATTCTCTCTCTCTCATTCTCTCTCTCTCTCTCTCTCTCGCACTGCTTGTAATGTTATGGAGAAAGCACAAATCTCTCTGTGCTAATGACTTCACTCTGTTACAAAGTGCTATCATTTGAAGCACCTATGATTCAAGTTATGGTTAAAGAAATTATAATATTTTACAACAAACATCTTCATATAAACCTTCATGTAATTAAAGAATCAGACTTGAGAACCAATCAGATTTGAGAAATCAACTGAGCTGTGGTATGAGTTTTTAGTTTATTCTCCTGAATAATTATTTATGGCTCTTGTTGCTTTGGGAAACTGCGACCCTCAGATTCTCTCTCAGTTTCCAGCTGTCAGGAGCAAACATTCGGATTTTCCGGGTGTCCCTGTGGACCGACATTGGTTTCAAACTTCTAGAACGTTCTGTCCTGTAACCATAATCGTGTTTAGATAAATGCGTCTACCCGTGGGCTGCAAAGTGTCTAACATTTTATTCTACCATCAGCAGTGGGAGTCTGTCAGGAGTCTAATTGTGCTCACATTCTGTGTGGGTTTCGTTTCATCCCTGTACATCAGAGTGATGCTGCTGGCATTTTGACTCCAGTCATTTCATTTGCAGGGTTTATAAGGATACAGTAGCTGCCAGCTGGGAATCAAAGCGTGAACCTTATATATTTAAAAAAATCGACATATTAGTGGATTTATTTTGAGGGTAGCAGATTTAACTGGTTTTACTAGTTTTAGTACCCTGATAGGTTTATTATTATTATTATTATTATTATTATTATTATTATTATAATTATTATTTTAGTACTATTTTATATACTTTCACATTCCTGTGTCATGTTATACATTCTCAGTCTTGACTGTATATAACACTAGAATGTGTCATTATGGAATAAAAAACAAAAAAACAAGACTGGCTATTGAATGGTGTGATTATTGCCAGGTCTTGCATAAGGAACGGATGATATCATGTTTCACAAATCAGTTGCTTGACGATTCATTTTAATTCATTTCATCTTTGGCACATTTCATTTCACAGATGGTGTTTATGAGTATGCATGATTATATAAAGGTTCTATTAAGTGATGAGAATAAGAGCAATGCGTTTGAAAAGCACGTGTGGAAATGCATGCAGGCGATGCAACTGTTACATAAGTGCGTCCTGGAGTTTAATCAGCGTTGTTGTTGTTGTTGTTGTTGTTGTTTACAGGTAAACATTTGTAGTCGGCGCGCGCATGCGCTAGGCTTTACATCACACACAGTCAAATAATTTCCCCTAAACATGCACTAAGACATGCAATGATGTAAAAAAAAAAAGAAAAAGGTTCTTCTTGTAAACATTGTCGCTCTCAGTGATGCATAAAAATATCCCGGATGTTTAGTTTTCATCCCACATTCCTGCATCACTACAGTGGAAAATATCTAAAATTATATTCCTTCCTTCCATCAGCATCGACATTAATATTTTCTCTTTATCAAACCAAACGCATGAGTTAAATTCACACGAGCTTACGTGTTATTTCCGTGCTGTTCTTCTTAACTTCTCCTCCGTTATTATATTTCCTGCTTTTGACAATTCTCACAGCTGAACTGAGCGCTCGCGCTCTGATCCGCTCCCTGTCCGAGAACGAACCGTTTGGGTGTGATCGACTCTTTCCCAAGAGAATCGATTCTCAGGATCCGTTCGCGTCGCCTTTGTATGATGTACAGTACATTCGCCTGACATCTTGAACCGGTGTTGTACAACGTTCCAGCTCGTGTACGATCATAAATTTAAAAAAAAAAAAACCAAGTTTGATTCACTTAAAATGGTTTGTCCAAAGGAACCGATTCTTTAACGACTCGTTAAGGACAGCTAGGATTCTGTCAGATAAGCTTTCCTAATCCCTACACAAAAGTGCATTATCCCTATTCATGTGCCTTCAGGACAGGTCTTGATTTTCAGCTTCACTGGCAGGTGGACTGACTGTAAACTGGTATATACACCTACTGTCCACTTTAATAGAAACACTTTTATTACACCTGTGCAATCATTTCATTATCCAGTAATGTAGCAGCAGCATAATTTACATCATGGAGATACATTATCAAGCTATAGTTGAAGTTTACGTCAAACATCGTGAATGAAAAAAATGAAATCTCCGTGTTTGTGGCATGGTTGTTGGTGGCATACAGGCTGGTTTGAGTTTTCCACAAAAATGAATGGCCTGGACTGGTTCGAGTTGACCTAGAGAGTCTCTCAGATTGTTGAACGTTGAACATTGAGGTGGATGAGCTACAACAGTTGAAGACCACATAGGGTTCCACTTCTGTCAGCTAAGAACCTCCAGTGGCTACAGTGGGCATAGGCTTAACTGCCTGAACTGCCACCTGGTCTTTTCCTAATTATTGACCTGCCAGTTTCAGTGAGATCACTGACTGTGATTTGAGCTGCACGGTTTGTAACTAACACCTTAGGCTTTATATAAAGTCACTTTGTTTGAAATCTGCTCTCTGTGAGTTACTCTGTGTACTAAGAGCATCATTATTACATAAAAAAATCTTATTCTGGCATTGTTCACGATATTAAACCTGTGTTTCATTTATCGGTCGATTCTTGTCAAATATTCTTTATAATACAGATGCATACTTTTTATTGCACCGATCTTGATCTAGATGGGTGTAAATGTTATGTAATCTTCACATAATACTGATATCAAGAGGAACATTTATGAATCTTAGGCCTAGAAAGAGGAACATTTATGAATCTTAGGCCTAGTTCTGTGCTAATTGTGAAACAAAAAAGACAATGAATTTGATGTCTACATTTTTGGCATCTAATCATATTTTCCGTTTGTTGCTTATTAATCTAAAGAGCATGCCGCGATTGCACTGGGGATTAAGCGTAGTCTGCTTTCTAGCACAAAATAGTGCACTATACGGTAAATATAATGCAGTTTTTGATAAACCCAACACACTGAAGGGAGGCTGAATGGGGGGAACTGCAGTATCCCATAAGATACTGGGTGGTGATCTGAGTGTTCATTTCCATAAGCACATAATAAATAAAATTTGATACGACTTGGTAAAAGAAAACCAGCAAAGAAGCAAAGAGTGAAAAATTCTAAAGGAAACAGCTTACAATACGAAAGCTGTATTGTTGAACCATGACCTGTAAACACAGAAATATTACTCAATACACCATCGTGTGGTCAGGATCAGAATGCAGGGTCATGGCTTTTCGAGTCATGGCTTTTCGACATTTATTATCAAACATAGGTCTAAACAGTAGTGTGCAAAAATAAAAAAAAATTGTGAACACATGTCTAGTCAGAATCTGTTCAGCATGATGGTGCAGCTGGATCCAGGGTTCCTTGTTCAAGGCCAAGTTTGAGTTACTGTCTGTGTTGTTTCACGTGTTCTGTGTGGGTTTCTCAAGTGTCTCCTCATCTCTTTCGAAATAATGCCAGTAGAAGGACTGGCTACTCTTCATGGTGCTAGTTATGAATGTTCGTACACGGTGCACTGTAACTGACTCGTGTCCTTACCTCCTAACCAGTGTTCCTGCGATAGTCTCCAGATCCATCATTATACTGATCGGGATAATGCACATACTGATGAATGAACACATGCAAGGAAGTTTAGTGAACTGAAATAAAAACATAGAAGAGTTTTCACATCCTGTGCTTGTGTAAAGTATCAGCGGCTCAGTCGGTGAATCAGACCGTTCCGTATTTGCATCTTAACCGTGTTCCCACAGAAGAGAATATACTTGCAGCGGTGTAGCAGCTTGTGAGCAGTTCAGTGTCACTGCTTTGGCTCAGTGTAAATGCTACTGATGAACCTCAGTGGGGTCTACGATGGAGGTGCTGAGAGGATTTTCGCTTTGTACAGTCGGGGTTCTCTCCGTCCCTTTCATACTATCTCCCACCCAAACGCTTGGAGCTGCACCTGAAACCAACACACCAAGAGAAATGGCACGTTAAAGTGAAATTTTGGTTTTATTTGTTTATTTGTTTTTATTGCTTGTATCACTTTTCAGCTGAAATTTATAATAGAATTCCCTTTTCTAAAAACTATACTCATTTTTTATTTACTCATTTTACTGTTTTATTTTCTGTAATATATTTTAGCACATTAATCAGGAATATTATGTTGAAGTTTCATGGTCCATCGGATGGTTAGAATCTTTCAATTATTTTTTGTTCTGTGCTGTGATTTTACAAGCTGCCCACGAGGTCCTGTGTCTGTCTCAGGACGATTACTGTGATCTATCGGACTCAAAGACCGTTTGAAGGGCAAAAGCTTCTCTGTAGCTATGCTTTTGGCTCTGTTTTGTATTACTGGACATTTAAGGATGCATTTACTGTAAGTAATGCATTCAGACTCGTTAATGTGCGTATTTGTGTAGATGAAGGTATTTAAAACTTCCCACCAATTCGATGTATATATATATAAAAGGATGAACGAATACTACCTGGTATCACTTGCATTGCTGAATTTGAACCGTAGTTTGTACAAATCTCTCCGTCAGCAGACTGAGGTTTCTTCTGCAGTGAGAATAGGTTTCAGCGCCACAGCTGTACACAGTAATACTAACAGAAATGTTTTTGTCTTACTGATGTTAATCAACCTGAGAACAGATGGTTATTGGGACCATTGATCCTCCTCTGTCTCGGTACTTGAAGATACTGAAAAGTGGGAAAAAACATATTGAAGGATCATCATTGAAGTCATCAGCGCTAATCTGATTGTAGGTCATTTATATTAAAGAGCACTGGCATGTGTGTAACTTGTGTGAAATAATACACTACTTTAGAAGGCATTAGTGCAAAATTATGAGTCAGTAGGAAAATATAAGCCTTTCTTTTAACCCAAATGATTTAAATATGCAATTTAATATACTCTTCTGCCTATTGCAACATGATTGGCTCTTATATTTTATGACATAATTCCACTTGTCAATACTGAATTTTACAGTTTTCACATCTTACCCAGTCACGTTAATGCACTCAGAAGGGACTTAATCATAAAACACGTGTTTTAGGACGACTTAACTGACGTTTTCTCATAAATACTCTAAAATCTACCTTGATTTTCCAGACAACAGTGCATTACACCTTAGAGACGTCTTGAACGGCCCAAGGTTCTGAAGGAAGAAAAGTAAAAGTCATTGGGTTTATGATACAGGGCAGGGTCACGATACCGAAGACTTTATGTAAGATAATTTATTTTGCATGCAGTGTAGTGTCCATCATCACTCATTCCCATTCCCATGTGCTGTATTCTCCACATTTTGGTTGATATAGAATGTAAAGAGAAGACCAGGAGCTTTAGATCCTCTGGACGAGCTAAAATGTTATTATGGTGAGCTATCAATATCAAAGCCTGTAGGTGGAGCATGAGAGTAATAAAAAGACACGATGTTTGAAGTCTCAGTCATGGCTGAACGTTGTCACCTGAGATGTAGTCCTGTCAGAGGAAGACGGCTGTGTCGTTCCTTCCTCCTGCTGCCTGGAGCTCTGCGACCGCCGCTGCTTCATTATGTACTCATAGGTGCTCATGCCTTTATATACTACAGAGAGAGAGAGAGAGAGAGAGAGAGAGAGAGAGAGAGAGAGAGAGAGAGAGAAAGGAAAAGACTAGAGATGAACAATACATGTAATTGATAAGTATAAATTACATTTTCAGCAGTCATCCTTATCCAGAGCCACTTACATTTTATCTCGTTTTTATACAACTGAGCAATTGAGGGTTAAGGGCCTTGCTCAGGGGCCCAGCAGTGGCAGTTTGGTGGACGTAGGAATCGAACTCACAACCTTCAGTTCAGTTGTTTTGGAGATTACAGCTTCTATACTTCTATAAAGCTTTGTAGGCTTTGGGTGCTGACTATTTTATAGCAATTGTTTCTTTTTGTTTGAATGGTATGAAGCTATTTGGATCATCAGCAGAGGAGTAAACAGTAAACAAGGGGAATTGGGGGAAAAGGGCCAATATATATACATAGGGTATAAATACAGTGATCGAGGAACATAGCTAAGTAATTAAGTATTCCCTCGGGAGATCATTTTTAATGAGGTAACCATGACCTAATATGGATAGTGGAACGCAAAAAGAGTCAGATGGCGTGCAGAGAGTGGTAAGCCATAGAGGTCAGATGTAAAGGTTTTCGGACGCAAAATATGGCTTATGTGATTACCACACACATGTGGTACACATGTAAAAAAACATTTACTGTCAAATTATATTGGCTTCTATTATTAGTTAGCTGAGGCTTTATTATTAAATGTCTTTTCATGTATTAAATATATAGTATTATACGTTTCCTTTGGCAAAAGTAACAAGCTGATTGACTAAACCAAGGGTCGGCAACCCGCAGCTCCGGAGCCGCAAGTGGCACTTTTGCAATTTTACCTCAGGACGTCTGTAATATTAATTGGCCAATTCGCACGGGAAAAGACATCTCAGTAAAACTAGCAGAAGTGGGAGGGGTAACTCGATTTACCTCCTTGTCGTCATGTGCGTATGATGTCGCTTACTGTTATCACGTGTGCAAACAGACAACTTGGGGCCTCCATGCTTGAAAAACGCGCCAAAAACTTTTAAACAGGAAATGACGGAATTTTACCGTACATATTTACACCGGGTCTTTTCGGACGGGATTAGTATTACCTGAGGTATTTTTTCCGGACCTTTTTACAGAAGGTAAAAGTCGCCGTAATCGTAATTGTCTGTAATGATTACCGAGATGGCGCATTCGGACGGGACTAAAATCACTGAGAAGCTCTGGTAATAATTACTTTACCCCAACGTACCCACGTAAAACTAGTCCCGTCCGAATAGTGCTAAACTGTTTAAGGTTGCCGACCCCTGGACTAAACCGATCCATACATCATTTAAATTTTTTTTTCCGGTTTTAAACCGGGTATAAACTGGTTGAGCCAGTTGTTTCTGAAACCCCCGGAACGTGCGCACTCACACAGGTATATGTGGAAGATCAGTAAGTGGCACAGCAGTAGGAGTGAGGCGAGTGCGATGATGACAGTGATGACAGCCAACACGAGGAGACTGGCAGAACTGGTCTGTACTGGTGCTACGGGCAGGAACGCTAACCATGTCGTGCTTCCGTTAACAGCTGTGTAGAGATATTACAGAAGTAGCAATTAATCACAGATTCATTATATGATGAGTAACATGTTATAATGCTAATTCTGATAATAGCGTTAGCCAAACAAAACTTGAATAACACACCTTGGGCTTTCAGTGATTTTAGTAGTATTGAGTGAATGAGAGGAGGATTGATCAAATCTGTTAAACTAAACTGTAAATCTATTGGGGTCTGGGGCTTGCAGTGTCTGAAGAACTTCCGCTTCACTCTTATTTTGGGACGCAACATGCGCGAGATGTAAGACTTAAGCCCTATTCGGACGTGATTAGTTTTACGTGGGGACGTGGAGGTAAAGTAATTATTACCAGAGCTTCTCGGTGATTTTAGTCCTGTCCGAATGTGCCATCTCGGTAATCATTACGGACAATATCAGTAAAGATTACGGCGACTTTTACCTTCTGTAAAAAGGTCCGAAAAAATGACCTCAGGTAATACTAATCCCGTCCGAATAGACCCGCTGTAAATATGTACGGTAAAATTCTGTTATTTCCTGTTTAAAAGTATTTTTTGCCGTGTTTTGCAAGCATGGACGCGCTTGAAACAGGAAGCAACGTCATACACACATGACAAGGAAGTTACTGTGGCGCATAAAGCGAGTTACCCCTCCCACTTCTGCTAGTTTTACTGAGATGTCTTGTCCCGTGCGAATTGGCCAATTAATATTACAGACGTCCTGAGGTAAAATTGCATTACTCCACGTCCCTACGTAAAACTAATCCCGTCCGAATAGGGCTTTAGGTGCTGATTAAGACACGGTTTAACAGGATCGCTCACGTTTTCACCTTGGAAAGCAGTCGCTGTACGAAGAATGGAAGGATTCACAAAGTGTTCGATGAAGACGAAGGCGATGACCAGGACGAGGAGGAACACTCCGCAAGCAGCCGAAAGCACGGCCACAAAAAATAGCCTGGGGACAGAAAACGCAGGAACACCGCAAACTTTATTTCCAATGATTTCTCTTGCAGAAGGATATTTCTGTTCTGGATATTTACCAGTAGTTCCTTCTTCCTACACAGTTGTTGAGCCAGTTGCAGTGATGGTCAAAGTCTGCAATGCACTTGTTGCAGCTGCCGCAGTGTTTCACTTTAGATCCCCTGCAGAGACACAGTAAACAAGCTGACTCAGACAGGATGCTGGGCTTCTCTTTGTTGTAGCAACAGTTATAGTTGAACATACAGTGCTCGCTCTGTGAGGTGCTAATTAAGGCCTTACAAGCACGTTACAATGAGGGGTGTAAGGAAGCTGTATTTTAAACATACAGATTAAAAATAAAACCGTACACTGTATTCTTTCGGTCGATCGGCTGCTATTGTTTACTTCTGTAAACTTCACATTCAATCCAGGGTATCTACAACAAAACTCAAGTCGTCATGCTGTTTTTTTTTTGTTTTTTTTTTAAACTTCAGAAACTATGAGTACACTTGGGTCTGATTTTCGGTATCGTGAGCAAACAAACTATCTATGGAGCCCCAGGTTTGTCTCCCTAAAACCCTGACATCTGTATTAAGATTAAATTCCTTCCAATAAATTTGACTAAAACAGAAATACTTCATGGAATTTCACCCTAGTGCTTAAGCATAAAGCTACATTTAGGGATCTTGGTGTAACTCTAGTCGTTAGCTTATTATCTGATTCTATAAATCAGCTTATTATTCGAGAAACATAGTCCAAACTAGTAGAACTTGAGGCCAAGAGCATTACCAGGGATGCCTTGACCCATCTCATTTATAATTTCTAATTCCTAAGACACACAGAACACACTTTAAACAGGAAGGAATCTGTTGAATTTGTTGATCTTTGGATCAATCCCAAATGTAAATTATTTAATATAATCTGTCGATTACGTGATATAATTCCATATTAACTCTATTTACCCACTCGTTCTTGAGATATCGCGCTAACAATGATCTCAAACAGAACACAGACTGCGCTGGATGTGCGAGACACAATATAACCCTTCCTTAACCGAACTTTGCTCAGCTGTCAGACCTTTGTATATTTTTCACAGCTCTGCCAATGAAAGATGATTTTCATGACCTCAGTGCTCCAGGGCTTGATACTTGTACATATTTACGTAACCTGGCTTATTCCTGGAGCTGTTAAGGTTTAAAAGTTGTTATGCAAGGCGTCACTGGTGTCACTCTGACACGTCCTGAAAACTAATAATACAATATTAAAAATAAATAAAGTAACATAAGAGGCCATGACTGGCCTTGTACTGTACATACACATCAATGTCACACAGGTTGCAGTGCTGATTGTGTATGACATGCGGTTGCTTCTTCCTGTCGAACATGGGCATAGGGACGGAGTAATCCTTCTTCGAACGCAGGGCATAGTCGGCCGGGTCCGTGGTCACCGCCGCCAGATGAGTCAACAAGTGTAGGGCGAAGGCTGTACCCATCACCTGGTTAGGACTATGTTAAGGTTCTAGATCTAGACACAAGGTAAACTGATCAAGTCGAAGTTATTTAGTGAATTCCAAGGGGCCGAGGGTCAATTAAAACAATTCTTGAACATTAGACATTGTGGATTGTGATGCAGCCTGCTTTATGCTTTATGTTAAAGAGCGACCACTTGTCTGGGTCATGTGACTAAATCAACTCAGTGTACTGTCAAGTTGTAGTTTTTTTCTTACTACACACATTTGGACTCATCTTCTAAATTACAAAATTATACCTGTAGTGGAACGGGATCTGAATCTGTACAGTATTCATTCATTCATTTTCTACCGTTGTCACGGGGAGCCTGTGCCTATATTAGGCGTCATCGGGCAACAAGGCAGGATATACCCTGGACAGCGTGCCAACCCATCGCAGGGCACACACTCTCATTCACTCACGCAATCACACACTACGGACAATTTTCCAGAGATGCCAATCAACATACCATGCATGTCTTTGGACCGGGGGAGGAAACCGGAGTACCCGGAGGAAACCCCCGAGGCACGGGGAGAACATGCAAACTCCACACACACAAGATGGAGGCGGGAATCGAACCCCCAAACCTGGAGGTGTGAGGCGAACATGCTAACCACTAAGCCACCATGCCCCCCCCCCCCTCTGTACAGTATAAAGTCGGTTAATCATTGAAACACCTGAAATCTGACATTAACAGTAGGCTATAACAAAAGTGCATCAAATACTTAGCAGGATACTCCGTATGAAATGTAGTTCCAGGGTGGAGGCAGGAGTGGGATATAAACACCAAAGCCTACGATGGCCATGAAGCTGTATATGAGCCACGCCACTGGCTGAAGAACATGAAGTGGTGAGGACCATCCGTTGACTCTAGAGTGAACTGGCGATGTGACAAGTTCGCTGCTGCTTCCTCTCCATGTTGGCATGGTGCGTCTGAAACGCCGCTGGAAACAGCTGACCTGGAACACAGTGAAATAATCTTTGCCTACATTGAAATGTTATTTGCATTATTATTTTCATTAAAACTTGTTCTTTAAATGTGACAGTATAACTTAATTGCTAGACATTTTCTGCATTTTGCAGACACATTTATCAAGAGCAACTTACACTTTTAGACAACTGAGAAATTGAGGGTTAAGGGCCTTGCTCGGGGGGACTTAAGTGGCAGATTGGTGGACCTGGGATTCAAACTCACAACCTTCCAATTGGTAGGCCAACCTCTAATCTCTCATCTCTAATCTCTTATCTCTCAACTTACATTTAATTTAATTTCTTACATCTGAGCAATTGAGACTAAGAACCTTGCTCAGTGGCAGCTTGGAAGACCTGAGATTTGAACAGAGGCAATGCCTGATTCAAGGCTTCTGAGAGGAACACAACTCAAAGTACTTATGCTAATAAACTAAAACTGATTAGCACTCTCACTAATAGGCACAGAAGTCACACCTTCTTCACTGGGACTGGTAGACAGAGAGAGACATACTGGGACTTAAAGGTCCAGAAGCTCTGCCTCTTTGACTAGGACTTACAGACTCAAAGGCATCCTTTATTCACTTTAAATTCCTACATAAATCTCATATTTGATAACAAAAAATAAAGCACTGGTCATGTTTTATTGTAATTTACCAGTGCAGAGATGCCCAAATTAATTCAGTTATTAATGAGTCACTAAGCGGTTTTATCCAATGTGTATTTCTACTTCTATGTCCTGATGTTTGAGCTCTATAATACAGAATGTTTCTGTTGTGACTCAGCCTCATTTGCCAGTGAAGTGAGCTAGATATGAAAATGAGTCCAAATGCAAATGCACTATTTAATCAGGAAAAGTTCACGGTTTGAAAAAAATGAAGCATGTCCTGTCAGAAACATGTTTCCCAGAGCTTCAGGATATGGCTGACTGTATTCTAGGTACAAATGCTTAGAGGTATAACAGATAACACTATCTCGGTTAAATCTGCATTTATGAACTTGATTTTCCTGGATAAAATTTTAAACTCAGGTTTGTTGTACAAGCAAGCTAAGCAACCTGGTTAATTAGAAACCTGTTTGACTGTAGGGAGAAGTTCTTTACGCCAATCGATGTGGAAAATGAGCGAAGTAATTGGGTTGCCTAGCAAATACAACCACAAATCTCCTATGCCGGTGTCTAGTACACTGCGTACCCGTATCAGTCTTTTACCTGAATGTTTTCTATGTGTTTATTCTTCCTTTCACTTCTATTAGTATATTAACTATATTAAATTATATTTGATCCGTATTCGAGTTAGACATAATATATTATTTTAATACTGAAATTATATATTTATATGCATAATTATATTAATTTCATCTGCATTTAGTATAATGTTTTACTTTTATTAGTCTCCTGTCTATCAAGCTTTATTAATACACTATCTCTTTTTGTGTTTAGAATATTTTTTTACCTACAGTATATTTCATCTACCTCCTAGAGATATACGCAATTTTTCAATTGTATGTTCATTTTTACCTTCATAATTGGGTCTGATCTGTATTATTTTTATTTCCAGCTGTATTTTGTCTCCATTTTTTTTATTTCTATTAGTACACCTTCGGTTACTGTCTAAGTCGTCAGGCTAGCTTTGCCTCTTCTTCTATGTTGACAGTTTGCCTGTATTATTCTTTTACCCATATTTAGTATATCTTTTATTAGTCTTCTGCCTGTATTTGAACTTCCAGCCTGTGTTTAGTTTTTATTCATTCATTCATCTCTCACTTGAGTTTAGTCTCCCTAATGTCTATAATATTGTTTTGTCTGCTTTCTATATCAGTAATTTTGTTTTAAACTATTATTTGACATTTATCAAAGTTGGCTTTTTTGTTTAATGTCATAACCTTATAACCTTCTACTTCTTGTTCCTTTACAACAGTGTCTGCACAATTTTTTCAATGAGATTTACTCACTTGTACTTTTCAACAATGTCCACACATCTCTGCACTGCTATAGCCTTTATATTTATCACTGTACATATGTTTACATATATACCTATATATATTACATGCTGCACATGATTACATACATACATTATATAAATAAATAAATATATATATATATATATATATATATATATATATATATATATATATATATATATATATATATATATACACACACACACACACACACACACACACACACACCTATTACATATATACCTATATACATATATATATATATATACAACATGCTGTACATATGTTTACATATATATCTAGATATAGTCTAAATCTATCTATCTATCTATCTATCTATCTATCTATCTATCTATCTATCTATCTATCTATCTATCTAACTATCTATGTAATAGTCTATATTTCGTTTGATTAGTTATATACATTTCATTTATAGTGATTTTGTGTCTATTTCCAGCTCTACAACTTTGTCTTTATAAATATATATAAATGATATAAATATAAAGACATAAGATATAAATATATATATATATATATAACATTAAACATGTTATAGACTGATCACTATTCAGAACTCACCTGATCTACAATCTACAATATCACTTAATTACTTTTTATTAGTCGTTATAGAGCAATGTTACTGTAATGTAAAGTAACTTTTATAAATGTTTACAGTGAGATGTTATTGTCTTAATAAGCACTAAATTATGAAGTTACCTGTTAAAAATACTCACGTTCGTCATTTTAGATGTATATCAGCATTCTTAGACTTTCAGATGAAATCATTCGCAGTCCAGTTTATATCCATAGACAATCATACAATTTCCCATACAGAAGTTATACAGATTATTACCTTCTCAGGTGGCACACTATCGCTTGGATACTACTGTGGTGTCGTTTGGAAGAGTCGGCTCTTTTCGGTGAAGAGTCGACTCCCATTTGCTACGAATCTGAGCTAAATTTAGATTAAAGCAGCCATAATTCTAAATTGACTTAAAACAAAAAGTACCTTGTTAATTACAATAAAATTGTATTAAACTAAGATTTGCTGTTAAAAAAAACATCGAAGAGAAGATAATTCGAAAAGAGCCGAAAATCCCATCATAACGTTGAAGCCTTCCTTGCGCAGGCGCAGTACGTCCTGTTAGCACAAATTAAAATAAAGTGCCCCCCAAAAAAACTGAGCTGTGGTTAGTACTACAAGTAAAAAGCTTAGGTGTGTGTAAATATTATCTAACTTTAAAATATTTACATAAAAGTTTATAAATTATGGGGTTACCTTGTTTCAGGTAAGTGCCACTGATTCTTGCTAAATTCTGATTATACATAAATGACATAATGTATATAGTACAATGGAACAACAAATGCAATTGAAAATCTGTAACAGAAAGCTACAAGTATTCTTCATTGTCACCCCACCTTATCGCCAAGTCTGAAATAATACGCTCGAGACCCCACAGCATAAATGGCTGCCCACTGCTCCGGGTGTGTGTTCACGGTGTGTGTGTGTGTGTGTTCACTGCTGTGTGTGTGCACTTTGGATGGGTTAAATGCAGAGAACAAATTCTGAGTATGGGTCACCGTACTTAGCCGTATGTCACTTCACTTCACTTCAAAGAAACACCAAAGACGAATACAAACTCATGAAGATTTATTTAAAAAAAAAAAAAGAATCAATGAAGCTAATCTGTACAAGCTCACAGACACAAGCACATAATCACACAACACTCATTGAGTCCATTTCCATCAGCTGGTGCCCGAGTCCGGCTCTGGGGACTGCAGAAATTCATAAGGGTCGTGAACCATCTCCGCTTGGTCTCCAACACCCAGGTGAGGAGAACTTCCTAGAGAAATAAAAATAAAAACAAGTATTTCCCTTTTCAGTCACATTACATAGCAAGAACAATGCCACAGTTAAACAGTAAACACAATTGATTACACAATGACTTTACATGTGCTTCGTATTTAGGAGTTTTGATGAGGTTGTGACTAAAGACACAAAGCCAGTTCACGATCTGTATGTGAATAGGATCTATTAATAACTTAATGCCCTTTTCCACCGAGGCAGTTTGAGTGTTGGTTCGGAGCAGAGACTAATTTAAAGTCAGTTCTTTCTTTTTCGACACCCAAAGCACCGGCTCTGAACCAGGAAAAGTGGTTCTTAAGTAGCACCAAAACGTTGCTGGTCTAGACTTAAAGGTGGGGTCTCCGAAGTTTGAGAAATGCTTCAGAAAACTGAGTCCAGACAACAAACTAAACAAAAATCAAAAGAAACGTGTAGCCAATGAGCAGAAAAGGGCATGTCTTGTCAATAATGGGTGGACAGAGTGTTCAGTGCGCATGTGTGACATTAGCAGAAATCGGTTTTAACATTGACATGGAGGATAAAAACAAAGAAAGAAAGCGAAGAAAGGTTTACGATAAGGCAAGATGTAGGTCAGTGACTCCTGAGCTAAACGCTGTTACTAGCAAAACGTGGTTGTAGCTGCCTCACATACATTACTACGATAGAAAAGAGGTGTTATTTGTGTAGTAACAGCGTTTAGCTCAGGAGTTATTGACACGGGAAACTCCAACCTGTGAATATGTGGCAACTTCCTGCTCCTTCAGTTCTCTCCAGCGCTGGAAAGCTGATCCTATATTAACACGTCCTACTTCTTGCCTTATCGTAAGCCTTTCTTCGCTTTCTTTCTTTGTTTTTATCCTCCATGTCAATGTTAAAACCGCTTTCTGTTAATGTCACACATGCGCACTGAACACTCTCTCCACCCGTATTGACAAGACACGCCCCTTTCTGCTCATTGGCTACACGTTTGTTTTGATTTTTGTTTAGTTTGTCGTTCCGACTCAGTTTTCTGAAGCATTTCTCAAACAACGGAGACCCCACCTTTAAGAACCGCTTGCATCAGGGGCTGTGGGCGCAGTTACTATGAAGAACAGGACAAAAGAGAACGCCATTAGCGCCATTTTTAAATCATTTTAAATCAGGATTTGCTGCGTTTGGATGCCGATGTAGGTTGCCAAAGCCATGAGCGTTAACAGTAAAGCAACAACCGCCATTGTTGATGTTGCGTTTGCCGCTGCCGTGCTAACGTTGCTGTATAACAGTGTATACGGTGACATAAGACTTGGCTCTTTGATGGCTCTCTAGCACATGGAAAGGCAAACAGGTTCTTAGAAGGGCTCGCCAGTGGAACCAACTTCAAACCAGCACCAGCACTAGCTCTGAACCATCACCCGGTTCTTTCTGGTGGAAAAGGGGGCAAAAGAGGTGTAGCCTATCTGCCTGTCAGTCTTGGTGAAGGGTGTCTGAACTATGTGCTTAAAAAAAAAAAAAAAAAGTCAAGAGAAAGAGTTGTTGCTTCTGTGGTTGAAACTTCCAGTTTCGGTGGTGATAAAGGTGTTCAATAAACACAAGTATTGTGCGGTGTGATACCTAAATGGTGCTGGTCTCTCTCTGAGGCATTAGAGAGAGAGGAGAGATTGGAGGAAGGTCTGGATCCGACCCTGTCCACCGCCGCGTCCTGGAATTCCTGCAGTAACTTGGCCGTGTCTTCAAAGTGCTGGTGCGCGTCCTCGTGCTCGGGCTCCTTCTTCAGCGGTTTCCCTGCTACAGCGGGGAAAATGAAGAGATTACTTACACTGTACCAGTGCTGCTCAGTTCTTCTTTCTGCATGGCAAATGATAAGAAAAGACTCACCCAGAGGGTTGAGCATGTCCAGGGTCATGTCTGGGTAATTCTTAAGACTAATGAAGTCTAGCACTGATGCACTGTCCATCATGGCTTCATCCGCGCTCTGAGATCACAAAGCGAGTGATAAGTGTTTATAACTGCTTTATAAAATTAATTTACATACTTGGCAGACATGTATGTTTAATATCTGTTCCTTTTCCCTTTGTGTTGATCTATGATGGTTGTCGCCTAGCGAGAACTTTTTATTTATTGGGTTAATATAGGAGTCTTTTATGTATTATGTACATAATAATCATACATTATGATGTCCTACATCTGTTTTTATCAGTGAAACAGATTGTATGTTGTGCTGTAGTGGCACAGAAGGCTCTGTTTCTTTCTCTATCAGATGCCTGCATTACACATGGCATATTTGTCACTGTTCTGTATCGTTACACAAAGAGCGTTACCTGCGTATCACATAAAGCAGACTTGGGTTCGTCCACTGGCATGTTTCTTTTCTGAAAAGGCAAATCGGTCCTTCATTAAAGCGAGCAAAGTTAGAACACCAAATCTAACAGATCAGCAACAGATGTCCGGCGTCCGAAACTGACTTATATAATCTTATAATCACTTAAATCAGAATAGCAGCACAAACAATAACAAGCAAATCGTCACCTGAATTTGATTCTTATGAATTTATGTTGTAGTTTCTAGACAACACGAGTCTTTTAAATATCAGTTTAAACAAATATCAGAAAATACAATGCATAACATATAGGCCTACCACAGCATGTCTGTCTGAGATACTGATCAATGCAGCTTGGTTTGACAGGCAATGATTTAAGAATAACTAACGACGGTAACCTTCACTTTCTGAGCGCTCCAGTGCAAAACTAAAGAAGTACAAATCTTCAGACACCAAAGGTTTTAGTTGACTACGTTTAAGGCCGAACCGTTGCTTGTAAGAAGTGTTCACGGGTACCTGTCGGATTTGGTAGATGGCCTTGGAGTGATCGTTGCCTGTCATTTTGTCTAACAGATCATCGACGAGCCTCGTGGTGAAGCTTCCACAGTCCTTCACAAATTCCTGGAGGCTAAACAGGCACAAAACAAAACATAATACACAATTCAGGGTTTCCCGCAGCGCTTCTCAGTTAAGGCGGCCTGCCTAAGCTCGGAAACCCTACCGCCTTAACTAGGTCGCCCAAAAAATAAATAAAGAATTCCGCTGCACAAAAGGCCGTCAAGTGCATCTCGGAGAATAGCGCAGACGCGCCACACGGCCGAAATGAGAGAAAGACATGGTCCGTCACTGTCTAGAGGATAACTAGCCAGTTCATAAAACGCGTGTCCGCAAAATTTTGAATGTTGTTTTGCACTTTCTTATTTATTAGTATATGTTATTTAAATTTTATATTTAGTGTTAAATAAATAATTGTTAAATGTAATACAGAGTCTGTGATATATCTCACAAAGAAGTGCCACCCGCCGCTAGCCCCGCCCACCCGCCGCTAACCCTAACGCCTTAACTAACAAATTTTCTGTGGGAAACCCTGCAATTACACAAAATATTACATCAAACAGCCAAATGAGCACCAATAAAGAGTCTTATTATGTTACACAAAGTACTGTTTATGTCACGCATCCTCGCAGACCAGAAAACGCACTAAAACACGCTAATACCATGAATAATACCTAGCAAGGCAGTATACAGGTTTTGTCTTCATAGCAGATAACAGATTGTACATGTTTATGGCAAACCTGAGAGCGCACTGCACCCCTGTCTCGTCTCCATAAGCCGAGTACAGCATATCCATCTCCTCGGGAAGCAGGTCCGGGTAGATGGAGTTGTTCTGCAGCGTCTGAGAGTTGTACGCACTACTCAGGAACGTCACTGTACACAGACGGGCGGTTAAAAATAAAGAAGAAGAATGAAATCAGAACCTTGTAGCAAACATAATCAGAGTGCATGCAGCTGAGAGTTTGGGACTAATTACCTTTGTGTCTCCGGTCATCTTTGAATCCTAACGTCGTAAGGCCGGGTAGGAGCTTGTTGGAGAGAGAGCTTAAATCTACAATATGGGTCTCTTCGTCTGTAAAACATTGTCGTTTTTAGAAATATGAAGGATTTGGATGGGAAACCGTAGTTTAGATTTGTACAATATGACGCACGTATAGGCTTTTTTCCCTACGCCACGTATAGAATCAAGAACTGGAATATTTCCTACTAAAATGACAGATTTCAAAAATTTTAAATTAGTTTCAAATAATCTAATTTAAATGACAATCGAAAGTGTGAAGCTGTGCCCTGTATAATTAAAGCGTAAATAAATAAAATGATTTCGTACATTTGTGCTGAATTTGTGCTCTAAAATGTGTAACAATTTATTTATTTATTTATTTAGTCAGAACCTTATTTACGTTTATGGAAGTATGGCAAAGTTGTGTGTTTTGTTTTTTTTTGATGTTCTCTGTTTCATGTGTCATGCATCTGAATGTACGTGTTCGTGTTTGTCTGTGGTGCGGTTTACCGTCTGCCTCGGGATCCTGATTAACTACGGTATAGATCAGTGTTCCGTCTGCTTCCTTTTTAATGTATCCCATCTGTATAAAAGAAGCACGGAGAAAACTCCTCAGGAAGAACACACACGAGCAATCTGTCTTTCTGAACATTATTTTCTACACCTCGCATACCTTCGTGTTTGGCATGTAGCGGTTGATGCGATCCCGGGCTTCATCGGCTGCGTGCTCCACCAGCGCCAGGACGTGTTCCTCAGCGGTGCTGTCTGTCAGGCTACACGCGTTCCCCTCCGGCTCGTACAGGTCACTGAGGGCGGAATATAAAACAGTACTGACACTGATGACTCCTTACAGCAAAAACATGACCATTTAATCAAAAATATGTTTTTTTTTTCTCTTAGAAAACTTAATTTCTATTTATTTATTTAGTTTTATACACCATAGATTATATGACATTTTGGCCATTCGAGTCGCTGTTCGCTATAAAAACAAAAGCAAATTTGCCTTGCAGACTATAGTCATAGCTGCTGTTATAGAAAAGTATATATAAAAAAAAGTAATCATTAAACTGACATCATTCCTGTATTTCAGCTAAGAAATGTTTAACGTTTGAAGCTGACTTTTTTTTTTTTTGCACTAAATCTACTGATGTTTCTATGATATAACCCACAGCTTTATGAACACTAATCGTTGCAGTATCGATAGCAAGTTTTCCTGGGTTTTACCTTATAATGGGCTCTTTAACCGGCTGCTTTTTAGATTTTTTGGTCGACTCGGTGTGGAAGTGGGCGACTTCTGGAACAGGTTCCTCACCGGCCACGTCCTCGTCGCCCAAAATGGCGGCCTGCTGAGAAAAATCCATGTCGTGCATGAAAGACATGCTGCGCTTCAGAGCTAACAGCCGCTCCTGCAAACAGAGCAGAAAAAGAGCCGGGCAGCCACGTGTTTACTCCTCCATCATGAGTCCTTAGTGGGCCATGACCATGGGAGTGTAGGAACGTAAAAGCCGTCGGCATGCAGCTAAAAAGGCTGCCAGCGTGGGATGGGGGGAAAAAAATAAAATTAGGAAGCATGCAAGCCTATCATGCGTGTGCATAGGGAGCGTGGTGATGTTACTCATATTAGCTGAAATATTAAGCGTTAGAAGCACATGTTAGTATCAGGGTGTGTGAAAGATGGAAAAATGGTTAGGGCTGGAAAGCGAAACGAAACGTCGGGATTCGAACAGGCGGTGGGTTACTTTGCTCATCATTTTGAAGCCTGTGTGAAGAAGCTTCTTAGCGGCTTTATAGTAGACTGTCTCGGGTCTGTTGTACACCATTGCGTTGTCACACATCAGCTTGAAGTCGGCCTGAAAATCGGAAAAGACAAGAGCGGAAAAGATAAAGTCAGTGTAAGTAAAATGAAAACACCTCTAGCATTATCCATCATCCATCCGTTTATCCATCTATTCAGAGTTATCAGACTATCAGGTGTAGTGTAGCAAGCTTGTATCTTATAAACCTGTATAAAACATGGTTATAAATCAGATCAAGTGTCTATAAAAGTCTATCTATGGACTGCTCTATATCCGATAACCTCCCTATGGTCCTCCTGTAGACCTCCCAATGGTCCTCCTGTAGACCTCCCAATGGTCCTCCTGTAGACCTCCCTATGATTCTCCTGTAGACCTCCCTATGGTCCCCCTGTAGACCTCCCAATGGTCCCCCTGTAGACCTCCCTATGGTCCCCCTGTAGACCTCCCTATGGTCCCCCTGTAGACCTCCCTATGATTCTCCTGTAGACCTCCCTCTGGTCCCCCTGTAGACCTCCCTATGATTCTCCTGTAGACCTCCCAATGGTCCCCCTGTAGACCTCCCTATGCTCCCCCTGTAGACCTCCCTATGATTCTCCTGTAGACCTCCCTATGGTCCCCCTGTAGACCTCCCTATGGTCCCCCTGTAGACCTCCCTCTGGTCCCCCTGTAGACCTCCCTCTGGTCCCCCTGTAGACCTCCCTATGGTCCCCCTGTAGACCTCCCTATGGTCCCCCTGTAGACCTCCCTATGGTCCCCCTGTAGACCTCCCTATGGTCCCCCTGTAGACCTCCCTATGGTCCCCCTGTAGACCTCCCTATGGTCCTCCTGTAGACCTCCCTCTGGTCCCCCTGTAGACCTCCCTCTGGTCCTCCTGTAGACCTCCCTATGGTCCTCCTGTAGACCTCCCTATGGTCCTCCTGTAGACCTCCCTATGGTCCTCCTGTAGACCTCCCTATGGTCCCCCTGTAGACCTCCCTCTGGTCCCCCTGTAGACCTCCCTCTGGTCCTCCTGTAGACCTCCCTATGGTCCTCCTGTAGACCTCCCTATGGTCCTCCTGTAGACCTCCCTATGGTCCTCCTGTAGACCTCCCTATGGTCCTCCTGTAGACCTCCCTATGGTCCCATCCCTCACACAGGGTCTCTCTGTGGGTCTTTGTACCTTTGTCTATAACCTCATGTATCATCGCTACCTTTTTCTCTCACTTAAATTTAAATTTATCAGCTACGTCAGAAAAGTACCCCAGATACCTTAAATTCTGTGACCGTCTTGTATTCGTTCATGCCGATTTTGTCCTTCATGGTGCTGAAATCCATGGGGTGTTTGATGATCATGGAGTAGCCTGGTGCGATCGCGTCCGTCACAGGGAAGGCAAAAAACCCATGTGGGTCTTTTCTGAGGAGACACACAGTCGAGTACTGGATAAATATCGAATCGTTCTGAATACCGAGTAGACAAACTTTTCTGTCTGAACGAATGTTTAACGTGACAATGGGTCGATTTGAGAGACAGGAACACTATGATGTGACAGATAAGAAAGCAAAAGACACGGTACGTCGTGCGATCGTGTGATCAGACCTCTGTAGAAGACGCAGGAAGTGCTCGAGGAGCTGCTGACGAGGCGTGCTCTCGCTTTCTGGAACGAGACAGAGATACATTATGACGTTAAAATCTTCAAACCTCTGGTTTAAAATAGCTCATTTTCCAGCAGAGGGCAGCGCGAGACTGGGCGAGATCCTATTGCACTCTCGCCATATAACAACCGTACAGAAAACAGGATTCGGTTCAAACACATTTTTAACCTTACAGTTATGAAATCACACATTCACACAAACGCACACACACACACACACACACACACAAAAACACACGGTGTGGATTGAGCTTTGGCTCTTCACTGTTTCAGGGACGCTGAATACGTTAAAACTACCTTGCTGAGTGCGGCAGGCTCTGACCGGTCGGTCCGCCTGCATCTCCGACTCCACCTTCACGCTGGGGTGGAACTCATCAGGCTCAACGTCAAACTTCTCCCTCTTCCTCTTTTTCTCCTCCACCACCACCTGCAGCACAGCACAAAAACCTCACCTTCACATCCACCATCATGGAACATCCCAAAACTATCACACAACATTTTTTGGAACTTTAGCACTGTGTCTGTTGAGACATACGAAGCAGCTTAGTGACTTTACCTCTACAGGTTTAGTCAGAACGAAGGGCTCTACTGGGACGCTGGTTGTGTTTTCTAGCTGCTCTCGTTCACGTTTTTTCTTCTTCTCCTCCTGTGAAATAAAAAAGAATACAACAATGATTTACAAACCTTTCTAGTGTATACACGTAGACAGATGACGTGCAGTTAAATGTAAATGCTTCACTAACCTTTCTTCTTCTCCTTTCTTCGTCGTCCAAGTGCTTGTCCTTCTCTTTTTCAGATTTTTTCTTCTTTTTCTTTTTCTTTTCCTTGTGGCGCTCCCGTTCATGGTCAGAGCGATCATCATAATAACTTGAGTCGTGTCCTGAGCCAGAGAGTTCTGTGATCTCGCTGCCCCCGACCTTCAACACCAACTTCAGCGGTTTATCCAAGGGCTGGTCCTCGTAATCTGGGTGTAATTAATTAATTAATCGATTAATTAATTAATCGATTAATTAATTAATTAATCGATTAATTAATCGATTAATTGATTGATTAATTAATCGATTAATTAATTAATTAATTAATGGATCTAACTACTTGAGTCAAAAGAAAGCTATTTACACCAGTGTCTCAATCCCAGTGTCTTGAATAAATTACAATTTATTTATTAATTACAAATAAATTTGCATTAATTTATTTTCAGGTAGCTGATTCAACTAAATATTTCCTAATATTTTGGTGTTCCAAAATACATAAGGAGAACATGCAATGTTTCATGTAGTCAGCAATCTATGCAGTATCGAACCGGGAACCCTGGAGCTATGATGAATCAATACTACTCATAGTATATTTACATTTTCTAGAGAGGTAATGGAAACATTTGCAAGTGCACGGTGACCTACGGCATACTGTCTGTACGTATAACTTTAAGACAAAGGGTTCCTCCTGCTAGTATTACTGATTATTTGAAGAGCAGAAAGCACAATAAATACAACTAAAACATTGGATTCTGAAATTTCTCGTGTTCTATTACTGAGCAGGTTAAAGCTACACTAAGTAAGATTAGCCTTTTTAATCAAGATAGTTATGTTTGATATATTAAATTTCCTCGCCTGTATGAGTTCATTAAGACTCATACTGAACTCATTAACACCTTAATGATCTCATACCTTTGGTGACAATCAATGCCTGGAGATGGGGAAGGAAAATGCAGACAAAATGTCAACATTGATATATTTACAGCATTTAGCAGACGCTCTTATATCCAGAGTGACTCACATTATATCTTTCTTTTTATACAACTGAGCATTAAGGGCTTTGCTCAGGGGCCCAACAGGGCAGCTTGGTGGATCTGGGATTCGAACTCACAACCTTCTGATTGCTAGCACAACACCTTAACCACTAAGGCTACCACATGCCTGTCACAGAGTATGAAAATAGAATTTGGAAGGTTTCATTAAGACTCATACTGGACTCAATAACACACCTTGTTCTCATACCTTAATGATCTCATTCCTTCGGTGACAATTAATGATTGGAGATGGGGAAGGAAAATGCAGACAAAATGTCAACACTTCTATACAGTTTTATATTTGCATTTCCAGCATTTAGCAGACACCCTTATATCCTGAGCGACTTACACGATCTCATTTTAATGCAACTGAGGGTTAAGGGCTTTGCTCAGGGGCCCGACAGTGGCAGCTTGGTTGACATGGGATTCGAACTCACAACCTTCTGATTGGTAGCCCAACACCTTAACCACTAGGCACTAAATCTGAATGTTTGGATGTAAAATGGATGTTTGAAGAACATAAGCGTTAGAAAATGAATGAATGAATGAATGAATGAATGAATGAATGAATGAATACTATAGTACTGGATCAGTGACTAAACCAATCCCTACATCAGTGCATTAACAGCTTGCCTAATGAAGTGCACTACAGCTACAAACCTTCCCCATAAAACACAACACTACACATCATATATATATATATATATATATATATATATATATATATATATATAATATTTATATGATGTTATATAATAATATCGTGCTACATTAAGCTCGGATTAATGTATTTTTCAGGTAGATGAAGCTAAAGCTAACAAATAAACCTTTTTATTTACGTGTATAAACTACACACTCACCTCCGTCTACAGTTCTCCACTCGGGTTTGTATTTCTTGTGTTTCTTTCCCATGTCGTGTGTGTAAATAAAGAATAATAATAAATAATAACAGCGATTAAAACCCCACCGAGATCTCTTACTTAACGACTAGCAACAACAATAACAACTAGAGCTGCTAGTCATTACTTCCGGCTGGGGAGGAGTTCTTTTCCGGGTCAGGATTTGAGCGGGATTATTGGTTTATTCTGGTTAGCTGCTCGTGAGGTAAGTTAGCTAGCCTTGTTTTTATTTTATAAATATTTAATGTGTTATGTTATTATTATTTTCGGCATATGTCAGCATATGTTTGTTGTTTTTACCGAAGGAGAAGAATGAACTTTTCGGTGTGTATAAAATATTTGTACTGGAATTGTTTGTTGAATTGTATGAGATCAGAGAGAGAGGAGGGGGGAGTGAGACACATAGAGAGAGGGGGGGCGAGAGACACATAGAGAGAGGGGGGGCGAGAGACACATAGAGAGAGGGGGGGCGAGAGACACATAGAGAGAGGGGGGGGCGAGAGACACATAGAGAGAGGGGGGGCGAGAGACACATAGAGAGAGGGGGGGGCGAGAGACACATAGAGGGGGGGGGGCGAGAGACACATAGAGAGAGGGGGGGCGAGAGACACATAGAGAGAGGGGGGGCGAGAGACACATAGAGAGAGGGGGGCGAGAGACACATATAGAGGTGGGGGCGAGAGACACATAGAGAGGGGGGGCGAGAGACACAAAGAGAGAGGGGGGGCGAGAGACACATAGAGAGAGGGGGAGAGAGACACAAAGAGAGAGGGGGGGCAAGAGACACATAGAGAGAGGGGGGCCAGAGACACATAGAGAGAGGGGGGCCAGTGACACATAGAGAGAGGGGGGCGAGAGAAAAAATGAGATGGGGGGGCGAGAGACACAAATAGAGTGGGGGGCGAGAGACATAGAGAGAGGGGGGGCGAGAGACACATAGAGAGAGGGGGGCGAGAGACACATAGAGAGAGGGGGGGCGAGAGACACATAGAGAGAGGGGGGCGAGAGACACATAGAGAGAGGGGGGCGAGAGACACATAGAGAGAGGGGGGGCGAGAGACACATAGAGAGAGGGGGGGCGAGAGACACATAGAGAGAGGGGGGGCGAGAGACACATAGAGAGAGGGGGGGCGAGAGACACATAGAGAGAGGGGGGGCGAGAGACACATAGAGAGAGGGGGGGCGAGAGACACACAGAGAGAGATGGGAGGGGGGAGTGAGACAGGGGAGGGGAAGGGGGTGAGACAGGGGAGGGGGTAGAAACGGAGAGAGAGACACACAGAGAGAGTGAGGGGGAGAGAGCGAGAGATAAAGAGCTAGAGGGGGGAGACAGAGAGGGGGGGACCGGGAGAGAGTTGGAGGGAGAGAGAGAGAGGGTGAAGAGGGGGGGAGAGAGGAGAGATGGGGGAGGCAGAGCAAAGAGGAGCGAGAGAGAGAAGTTTGATTGATAGATAGATAGATAGATAGATAGATAGATAGATAGATAGATAGATAGATAGATAGATAGATTCTTATATATTATTATTATTATTATGTAATGGATAAATCTCCTGGTTATTTCAGTCATTTCCACTACCCTTTTTTAGACTCTGAAATTCTTCTTCCTACCATTTAAAGGATGAATGGGGAGAAAATGGAGGTTGGTTGGAATCACCATCAGCATCCCTGTGAGGACGACATAACTGACCGAGCCAAAGTTCACGTTGAGGTTCTTGTCAAATCACAGAGGTAATTCATGTCAGTGTTTCTGTTAGGATTTTATTAATGTAAAAATAAAAAGCATCCACCTGTTTGCTGAAGGCATCTTAATCTTGCTTTAATCGCCTGTGCAATATCAGTACATATTGTATCATATATGTGCATAAGTACATATGTGATAGGGACGTGGTAACCTAGTGGTTAAGGTGTTGGGCTACCAATCAGAAGCTTGTGAGTTCGAGTCCCATATCTACCAAGCTGCCACTGCTGGGGCCCCTGAGCAAGGCCCTTAACCCTCAATTGCTTAGTTGTATAAAATGAGATAAAAATGTAAGTTGCTCTGGATAAATGACGTCTGCTAAATGCTCTGAATGCAAATGTAAATATGGGTGAGATGTTCGGATGTTCAGATACTTCTTGCTAAATTTTGTTAACATGAACGACTTTAATTTGATACCCGCAGCACAGCGAGACGCTCTGAAGTCAGGACGCATGTTTTGGCTCTGCTCGACCGACACAGCCTCGTTATGGGCTGCTTCAAGTGGACGGAGTTTGATGATGACTTCCTAAGTAAAAATGTGGAATCTGTTGCTGTGGTGGATGTCGAAGCACAGGCAGGAAATTAACTATAATTCTTTTATATAATATTTGTTTGTTTGTTTGTTTGATATTACTTTATGGTTTTGTAAAGTTTAGTTGCCGCAGTGGCAGATGTATGAGTAATTTATACTTTACACAAGATAATCTTGTCTGAATTGTTGTCTGTTTTTTATGTAATAGTGGTAAAGATCACTGTGTGTGTGTGTGTGTGTGTGTGTGTGTGTGTGTGTGTGTGTGTGTGTGTGTGTGTGTGTGTGTGTGTGTGTGTGTGTGAGAGAGAGATTGTAAAGGGCTTAGAGTTAAGAAGAAATGCAAACTGATTATTTAATTTTATCCCGTTAGATAGAAACGTCGTAGTAAAAGCTTATCTGATCGGTCAGGAGATATAACAGTAGTTTAAGTCGTTCTTCATACCTCCGTTTATATTATTACGCTCTTGCCTTTATATTAGCACCTCATCAGTTATTTAATGCTCATTATTTTAGTTTTGGACTCTAATATTTTTTGTAATAATAGAATGCTTTTTTCCCATTCATAGCCTCTCAATTTAAAATCGGGTAATCTGTGCATTCACATCTTCTCTCTCAACGACGACGGCCCAAGCATGCTCAACCTCGAGGAAGAGGAGGAGCTTTCTGCAGCCAATCACTGGCTCTTACCAGCAGGTCAGGCTGCACAGCATTCCCTCATTGCATTGCTTCTTTAGCTTAAATTTATTTTTCTGGCTCCAAAACACCGGTTTGAATCTTCATACGGTTCATCTAGAATACTTACTTTCTCTCTGTGTGTTCTGTGTGCCTTTATTCGTTTGTCTAAAGAAGTTATCAGTAGGTGGTATGGTGAAAATATCATAATGAGCCTGTTTACTTCTACACACTAAACCGTGAGAAGGAAATATCCGAATCTACACGGGTCTCAACAATCAGACTTTGCACAATAGCACGAGTCGAACTTGAATATAACAGAGTAAATTTCCCAGTGTTATGGTACATTTACTGCTTTCTAAACCACACAGTCACTTTCACAGTGTTCATTTCAGTTTCTTAATCATTTAAATAATCATTTTCTCAGAATCACTATTCATTTGATTGTACTGTCAGCTAGTCTGCTCTTGAGATGTTTACTGATGGGTCTGTATTTAGGAGTTTTTACGAAAAAGAACGCACAGACCTCATCTTTCAGGATTTTCTCCATTTTATGTTCTTTCAGGAAATGACTGAAGTGCTAATAAGAATGCTGTTAAAAAAATCTATTTCTATATCTATAGATTGTTTTTATTTGCAGCCGAGTTTCACGGGATATGGGAGAGCTTGGTTTACGAGGAAGGAATCAAAACGCAAGTATGAAACGGTTCCTTCTGAACACACCTCTAAACACCCATCTTTAAACAGTCACCCAGTGTGATGGTGTACATTTTTTCTTACTTTGCCCTCCAGCTCTTGGATTATGTTTCGACAGCAATCTTCTTCTCTGACAAAAACGTTGACAGCAATCTGGTAGCCTGGAATCGCGTCGTGTTGCTTCACGGTAAGGACGAATGAATCATTTCGACAATTAATGTCTTCAGGTATTGTTGCTTACGGAGATGGTAATCAGCTAAGTAGAAAATCCTCCAATAGGATGTTTGCTAGTACTGAGAAAAACAGGACATGCTGCCTTATATGTGAAACTGATAAGGAGGTCTGTGTGTGTGTGTGTGTGTGTACAGATGGATCCTGCTTGATTCTCAGTTAGAAAAAGACATTCATGTAGTGTGAAAAGACGATGGGTAAATTCAAGGATATTTAGAAAAGATGGACGGATACAAACAGAGCAATAAATGACTGGATGGATAAAGTGCAAGACAAATAGCAATTTATAGATGTTTTGGATTGTATGCATATCTAAATGAATGGGGGGAACAAACTGGATGCATACGTGGTGTACACACGACGACAGAAAGCTGACTTTGGTAGGATCGACAGAAGGGAATAAAAGAATAGATGATGGATAAAGAGAAAAATGGATTGATATATAGATAGACAGATGGGTACATGTTGATGGTGCAAGAGAGGAATTGTGAGACCCATTTGAATATATGCAGGAAAAGAGCGGCAGGCAGACAGAAATACAGTACAGTGATGCCTCGAGATACGAGAGCTTTGACATGCAAATTTTTTGAGATACGAGCTGTGATTCGACCAAATTTTTGCCGTGAGATGCGAGCAAATTTTTGAGATACGAGCATCCGAGCCGCCGCCGCAGAAACAAAGATCCCCAACAACCACGTGTACTCTGTGTCCCCTGCCTCAGATTCCCGCGTCTCATAAGGTTAAAGCCGCCTTTCCACTGCGCACGACAAACGGCGGTCGATAAAACGGAAGTCATTCATTTCCTATGGAGAGTCGCAAAGTCGCTGCGTGAGGTGCCGACCCTCTGCGGATCCGTAATTTTCGGATCCGTTTTGAGTGTTTGATCCATTAAAAAATTTGAACTTGTGCGACTACACCGCATCTGATATGCCGCCCGTTTTTATAAAAACGAGTGAGTTAGTGAGAAAAGAGTGACAAAAAAGGCAAAAGCAATGAAGAAAATTAAGCAAAATTAATGTAAAGAAAACAGAAATTGTAGCAGTTTAGTTTAGTTAAGAGAATTTCAGTTTAGTTCGTTAATTTTAGTGAAGTTTAGTTAAGTTCCATTTAAGTGTAAAGTAGCATTAAGAGTGTACATTAACGAGTAAGTGAACGAAAGTGAAAGTGTATGTACGAGACAAAATTCTGCCTGTTTACTCCTCCCTCAACCTC